>NC_064925.1:366068261-366368261 GCF_023897955.1 Schistocerca gregaria | reverse complement strand
TATTAATGTAGATCTAATTCCCAACTTTTCCACAGTGATATCCTTTTTTTCTGCTTCAGGTTGTTGCGATATCCCGCCTCGTTTAACTTGTCTATGAAAGTAATGTCCTTCTCGTCACATGACGAAATACAGTCCCTCCTCGCCGTGTTTTACAGTAGGTTGCAAATTAACCCAGCAACTTGCACTCTTCTTTCAAAATACGTTCACTTTGCTCTCATCTGAAACTATCGTTGCGCTCCATCTGTTACATGTAACATGGTCCTCAGTGAACTGAGGCCTTTTCCCTCGGTCCAGTTTCTTAAAGTATGGCTTTTTCCTTGCCACTCTTCCAATGTAGCATGATACCCACGCAGACAGTAGACGTGCTTACCATATTCTTGCAGCAGTTGGATTACAGTGTTAGGTACACCTAATCAAGAACTGCGCTTAAGGGGAACTGGGACGATTCATCTCCTCCATGTTAATTTTAGTAAATAGAAGGAACATTTTTTCTAAAACCATTAAACATATTGCTCTGAAATTTGGACTACATGTTCAGTGTATATTTCTCTACAAAGTTATAATGCCATGTTAAGAAATACTTATTGGTTTTTGTTTTACAATTTTTTAAACAGATGCTTTTTCTCTAAAATTTTGCACTTTTTCTTCTATAACTCTTGAATTATACAATATTTTTCTACAATTTGTTATAAAAATGAAGGAAAAGAATATTGTGTATAAGTTTCATTGATATATTTTTAGCAGTTTTTGAGAAAATGTTCCTCAAAAATGAAAATTTTAAAAATGGATTACAAAGTTTTTTAATACAATCCTGTCCCATATGATGGATTATCAGCACCTCTTCTTTTTCCAGTGTTAGTTTCCTTTTCACTGGTCTTTTCTTCCCTTTTTCTGCATGTTGCAGGCTTTTGTCTCTTCTTCCTGCACCTCTTAGTCTTTCTTCATCAATTAGGCACATTGTGGAAATGGTGTTGTGTGCTGGTTGGAAACCTAAACGTTTCAGCACATCACATTTCATAATGTTTCCTTCATTGTATGTTGCCACTGTATCATACACTCCAAAATGCAATGTTTTTTCTGTACAAACACTCTTTTGTGAATCCTAATCCAAATTAAATTATTTACACTTTCATTTGGCTTTTGTGTTTTCCCATGTAAATACTTTTACAATAAACTTGGCTGTGATAAATCTCTGAATATGGCCTTAATTACATCAGTTACAGCATTTGGCAAACTGTTTTTATGGGCATATTCCTTTCCTGATTGGAACTTACACCGTGAGTCATCACCTGTGGGGCATAGTGCATGTTGTGGGTGCTCATTTTTTGATGCAGTATGAAAAAAATTATGCCCATACTGCTCTCCTCATATGCTCATTGCTTCTTGTATTTTGCCTAATTACACACCCATAATACCTCTGCAATCTATCAGTTGCTTCATCTGTCAATGTTCCTCTTCCATCCTCTTACCATCACTAAGATTCTGGCATCCTAATGATTGCTTTAGTTTACACAAGCGAGCCCCCGTGCACTTCTGCACATGTCCAATGCACTCCTGTTTTTTAATGTGAATTTCATTGCCATGAGGTTTGAGCTCCTCTACAACTTTATATCTCTTAGAATCACCATCTCCTAGACGGTTAGTGTATCGTGCATTATACAACCCCTGTGATCTGGAAAAATTTCTTTCACTCCCTCTGCATCCATCGCTCCACTAGTGCCGGGAAATTTTGCTTCACAACTTTCACTATGTCCGTCCTTGGTATTGCCCCTATATCTACAATGTTTTGAGAGAAAACCAACATCAATTACTTTGCAACTGTCTCCACTGGTAGCTGTCACAACTCCATTTAGAGATTTATGACCTCTACGTTGCCATGAACCATCTAAAGCAATAGTTAAATATCTACAATGCCCATTATTTGTCACAGCTTCTTCAACTGCTTTCTTCATTGTTGCTTGAGAAATATCTTCAGCAGAAGATCCCACCAATTCATTATAAAATCCAAACGTGGTTGGTGGTTTTGGCAAGTTAGTAATTCCACATAACATTGTCCCTGCAGCACAGCATTTGCCAATGCATTGCAAGTCATACACTAGCCTAACATTTATATTATACACCTTCTTTCCCCTATTACGACTACGAGAAATACAGTTATAATTAGAAAAGGAAACTTCTGCAGCACATTTGTTACACTTCAATAACATTTTACATGCCACACCAATGTGTGAAGTTTTTTTCAATTCCAGCCCTCTTTCTTTGCAATTTTGGCATAATACGTTATGTTTCAAAATATCAGAGAGTAAAGAAATGTTAATTATTTCATTCACATCATTACTGTCACTTTCATAGTTTTCAAATTTTTCTTTGCTGTCACTAAGTTTCTTGCTGGAAGAAGTTCTATCACATTCATTTGGAGTAGTCGGTGAAGCAGTCTGAGCAGCATCTCCCTTCGAAACAACAAAATATTTCTTCTTCCACTCATTGTGCCTTTTCTTAAACACTCGATATCCACAAACTTGACATCCACAAACACTTGATATCCACAAACCAAATACGTAAAACAGGTACGAGCAAAATTCGTCAATACGCAAAATTGACCAGCTAAACAACACAAAGCAAACTCCACAAGTCAACACACACGGTATATCGTTTATGTGTATCGATATGAACAGTCACTTGTCACAGAGATAAAGGCATACAACGTTGGAAAACAAAACACTGTCTAATTCCGCAAAGATACCCTGCTTGCAGTCAGCGAGCGGCGCCGCCAGAGAAGACACACCAAGTCGCTACAACCGTTTACGCGGCGCGTCAACTTTGCAGCGATAAAAAACACACTTAGAATTCACTTATAAGGGTGAAACTTGATTTGTTTTATTCAGAAAACCCCAAATAATTTTGTAAGGAAAGAAACTAAAACACCTTAATTTTGTCATTTTCATCGTTCCGGCTCCCCTAAATCTTTTTCAAGAGTAATCGCCTCGCTCTTTCATTCGCTGCCTTTTCTAATAGATTATACGCGACATTCGTTTTCAAATCAAAAATCGTGCACTGCTTAAGCGAATCGTAAAGATTGCTTCCTTTATGGCGATTCCAAATCAATTACTTTCATAAATACATTTATTAACATTTTATAGTGCTTCAAGGCGTTTTGCTATTTAACAGATCTCTCCCTACTCACCCAGAACTTTTTACGTAAGTGTAATACGTAATCACTCAACTGATGATGAAAATTGTTAAAAACAGTGCCTGGCATAATCTTAATGAATGTCTCTCTGTATACACCGTAAGCCACAGTAGTGTACTTAGCGGACCGTTAGCCACAGTAGTGTACTTAGCGGACCGTTCTACATATCACTCTTCATATTATGATACCGTCCACGTATGTTTCGAGGGGAAAATGAATGCCTTACATGCACACCCTCATCTTTCGTATCTTAGCCTCGCGAGTGTATTATGTGGGGGCTAAGTGAATTCGAACATGGGCAAATTGTTGGTGCTCATATGGTGGTGTAATTCCCCTACAGGGTTTCGCGACAACAATGCCACCTTCCTTTGAAAGATTCTCATTTTCCATATAGGTAATTGAGTATCTCTGTTACAAACTGAGTATCCCTGTTACACTTCAGTACACTATGGCGCTAGGAGCACGCCTCTGAATCAGGAGCGCCTGTAGGTTTTTCACATCAGTAGGGCAAAAACATTTTTTCCCATCATTTAAATTATTTTCTGTTGGTCCCTATTGTTTTGCTGCCATAAAAATTGTTTGATCATCTTGTAAGTAATTTTAACATTTATATTTGATTAGATGCACCACACGTGCAGTAATCGCAATTGGTTTTAAATTAACAGTTGGAACAAGAAAACTGCTTATTACATTCAGCTCTTTAAAGTTGGTCAAATTTAGTTCATTGCAGTGAAAGTATTGTTGAATTTGCCTAAACACAGTGTTCTACGATTAGGTTGTGCAGCAACTGAGTAATAGTTTTGAGCGATATCGCCCATTTGGGAGTACTCGTGCCCTGAGTGGGCCAACGCTGCTTCATAGAAGACACTGAAGCTACAGGCGCTACAGAACACAGCCCGACGACGAGTGTTACTTCCTTCGCACTTGAACTTAGGACAGAATAAGGCAGAAGTGATAGATAAAATTCCATCAGAATTTCTAAAATCATTCTGTGAAGGAGCAACAAAAAGACATTTACATGAGCCTGGCGATATAGCATCTGAGTTTCGGAAAACCACCATCCACACAATTCCGAAGACTACAAGAGCTGACAAGTGGTAGAATTATCGCACGAACTCTTAACATCTCACGCATGCAAGTTGCTGACAAGAATAATGTACAGGAGAGTGGGAAAGGAAACTGAGGGTGTGTTACATGACGACCAGTTTGGCCTTAGGAAATATAAACGTCCCAGAGATGCAGTTCTGACTTTGCAGTTGACACTGGAAGCAAGACTAAAGAAAAATCAAGACACGTTCGTAGGATTTGTCGACCTTGGAAAAGCGTTCGACAATTTCAAATGGTGATGATGTTAGAAATTCTGAGAAAAATAGGGGTAAGGTATAGAGAAAGACGGGTAAATACAATATGTACAAGAGACAAGAGTCAACAGTAAGAGTGGAAGACCAATAACGAAGTGCTGGGGGTAAAAAGGGTGTAAGACAGCGGTGTTTTCTTTCGGACCTGCTGTTCACAAGGTGAAAGGATGTTAATGATAAGATTTGCTGATGCCATCGCTATCCTCAGTGAAAGTGAAGAACAAGTGAGAACTATCTAATGAGTACAGAATATGGGATGAAAATAAATTGATGAAAGACGAAAGCAATGAGCAGTATCAGAAATGAGATCAGCAAGAAATTTGACATCAGGGTTGATGATTACGAAATAGATGAAGTTAAGGACTTTTCCTACCTAGCAGCAAAATAGCCCATGACGGACAGTGTGGTAGTGTTGGTGGTGGTGGTGATGGTAAGTTCCTATGGGACCAAACTGCTGAGGTCATCGGTCCCTAGGCTTACACACTAGTTAATCTAACTTAAACTAACTTATGCTAAGGACTACACATACACTTATGCCCGAGGGAGGACTCGAGCCGTGGCAAAGCGGCTGAGGCCGCGCGTCTACCCCACGCGGTGACGGACGGAGGAAGGACACAAAGCAGACAAGCATTGGAAAAAAGGGGCATTCCAATCCAAGAGAAGTCAACTAGTGAAAAAAAAAAAACACTTTGTGTTCTACCTTACGGCAGGTCTTGTCATGGGGGAAGCCTCATCAGAGAGGTCCACCGCATGAGCGTCTAGAGAAGTGATTCCAGTGGTGGTTTCCCCGTTGCCTTCCACTGATGATGATGAAATGATAATGAAGACAACACAACACCCAGTCCATGAGCAGAGAAAATCTCAGACCAGTCGGGAATCTAACCCGGGCCCCTTGGCGTGACAGACCACGGCGCTGACCACTCAGCTATCGGGATGGACACTAGTGTTAAACGTAGTCAATAATTTGAGGAATTAATTTCTGAAAATGTACGTTTGGGGCACAGCAAAATTGTATGGTAGTGACAAAAATACTGAAACACAGAGACAAAAGCATACTTGAACATCAACGCAGACGCTAGCTAACCCTGCAGGTTGCGCTGCTGTATGTGATCACCAACGGCACCTGTGTAATATTTTCAATATGTTGCAAGTGTCAGTCGTGGTCAGAACGGCGTTCTGCATAGAGGTCAGTGCACTATGTAGGAGCCAAGTGAGTTATGACGTGGGGAACCTGTTGGTCCTCATATGGTAGGTGCTTCCGTAAGCCAGGCATCAGAAGTGCTCGGTGTCTCGAGCGGCACCATGAAGTTCTATACTGCAAACAGGGAAAGCGGAAAAACATCATCCGCTGCCACAAAGAGGTCGAATGTGTGTGTTGAGTGATCGTGACACTGTCACTGAGAAAGTTTGTGACGAAAAATAAAATGACAGATGCAAAAATTCACTGCAGAACTGTCAGTACCAAAGGGAGCTTCATAAGTAGTAATTTGCAGGGTGAGCTGGAATTCCAAAACCACTCATCAGTGATGCAAATCCCCGTAACAGGAAAGAGTGGTGCTGAAACCGTATAACTTGGGATATGAAGCAGTAGAAGAAAGTCATTTGGCCGAATGAGTTGCTGCGAATTGTTTTCAACTTCTGGTCCAAGAATGAAACATGGTGCAAGGTAGCATTACTGCGGATGATTATGTGACCATTCTCGCTGATCAGATCCGTCCCATCGTACAATGTTTGTTCCGCAATGGGGATGACTGGTTGGTTGGTTGATTTGGGGGAGGGGACCAAACAGTGAGGTCATCATTCCCACCGGAATAGGGAAGGATGAGGAAGGAAATCGGCCGTGCCCTTCCAAATGAACCATCCCACAATTTTCCTGAAGTGAATTAGGGATATCACAGAAAACCTAAATCTGAATGGCGGGACGCGGGTTTGAACTGTGGGGATTCTGTGTTCCAAGAGGACAGGATCCTGTTCACCCAGAGTGCATCGTCCAGAATTGGTTTTGTAAGCACAATGATGAATTGTCACATATTCCTGGCCATCGTAGACACAAGATCTCGATACTATTTAACCTTTGTGGTCTACTTTATACAAAAGGGTGCGTGATCGTGTGAGGATACAAGCATCATTACGACCATAGACAGTAAACATCCTGCTATACAAATTTTTTCCGTAATAACATTACTCTGTAACTTTGGCAACACTTAACCACTAGTCTGCTCTCGTGATTACAGAAGTGTGTCATAAAGCACACCTACTACAAGGACTGATGTTTACTGTGACGGTTACGTGCTGCCGCCTTGTGGCTGAAGTTGCAACGTATGATGCTGTAGACGTTCATAAACCATATCTGTGAAATACACAAATGTATTTTGTTTGGTTTATGTATATATTTCATTTTATGTGTGTATTTCAATAATAGTTCTTTTTTTTGTGCCTTCGTTCCATATCTGTGCAGGGTCAGCCTGGTTGTTAACGGATTTGAGAATGTTAATTTTAAGAGGTGGCCGGGTGTTCTTCCTGACGTCGCCACTTTACCTCCCTGGACGGAGTGTGTACATCGCAACTATCTGTTTGTAGTGTGATTTGCGTGAAAGTGTGCGCAAGCACTCGAAATACCTGTAACTCCTGTAACTAAGCTCGATATTTACCTAGTGGGATGTGGGAAACCACCTAAAAACCACATACAGGTTGGCCAGCACACTGACCTTCTACCTATGCGTGGTGTCTGAAAGTACAGACACCATTTTGATCCAACAGTCGTTACGAATTAAGACACGAAGGAATTACAGACATTGGCTGCCATCGGGCATTGATTGAAATCAATGGGAAAAGTTGAAAATTTGTGCCAGGCTAGGATTCGAACCCTGGTCGCGTTCTCATTAGGTAATTGCTCTGACCTCTATGCCACCCACACATAGTGGCCATCGCAACTGCACGGACTACACTAGCACGCCTCCCGCCAAATCCAAATTCTGAACTTACCCACGAGTTAGTGCTCCTTGCCCATTATCCTCATTATTCGCGACATTTCGCCGATCCCGGTAAGAGTTCGAGCCTGGCGTGCATCGACGCTGAAGACGTCATTGGCCATCTCACATGAATTATATAAACACATCAAAAAAGTTTTGCATCATTCTGGTTCCCAGAATTCCTGAAGATAGACGTTGTCTGTGGATATTGTATCACAGAGACAGTCCCTTTGACTGTTCAGAGATGTCACTAAACCCGCCCAGAGATATAAACAACCATGCATGAACAGCGCCTATTTGACGGAGGGGTCCGACAGCCGATCAGTCCCAGTCATTCCACCAGGAAGGAGGTACACGGCTCTCGTTGTCTGAAATTCAACTATGCCTAGACAATCAATACCGCGGTTCGATGGCGTCCGCGTTGTTACTCTGTCCCAGGAAGGGCTCTCAACAAGGGAAGTGTCCAGGCGTCTCGGAGTGAACCAAAGCGATGTTGTTCGGACATGGAGGAGATACAGAGAGACAGGAACTGTCGATGACATGCCTCGCTCAGGCCGCCCGAGGGCTACTACTGCAATCGATGACCGCTACCTACAGATTATGGCTCGGGGGAGTCCTGACAGCAACGTCACCATGTTTAATAATGCTTTTCGTGCAGCCACAGGACGTCGTGTTACGTCTCAAACTGTGTGCAGTAAGCTGAATGATGCGCAACTTCACTTCCGACGTCCATGGCGAGGTCGATCTTTGCAACCAAGACACCGTGCAGCGCGGCACAGGTGGACTCAACAACATGCTGAATGGTCCGCTCAGGATTGTCATAACGTTCTTGTGGTGTGCGTACTGTAAGACCTTCGGTACACACACCATCAGATTATTTGACTTGTCGCTCTAACGAAGTAGGCGAGTGTCAGCAATATGACTCGTGGTCTTATCGTGGCGTGTTTATCTGCTGCCGTTAGGTCAGACGATAGAAATGCCACTTGCACGCTTAGAGTGGCAGATTGACAGTGACCAACTTTAAACAGAACTTGATTAATTTTTACACACATTTATTAAAATAATCAAAATCATAGATATTACGTAACTTGATTCTGGATCCTGTTTAGAATTGACAATCTGAAGTTCCTTTGGTCTTGGTACGTTAATCTTATTCTCACATATCGCTGATACTTGACTAAGTGTCTATACATTTCTCTTCATGGCTATGTACAGGAATATGATAATTTTATTAGGCGCAAACTGAAACTTGACTATAGACTGGTACAGACTAATGCAGACTGACTAATCGGAGGTCTGTACACTCGTTATAATACCTCGCGCGTTCAGGTATCACTGCGCGAGTGTGATCTGCGAGGAGAAAAGGTTCTACGTTAGCAGCAATCTCATTGGCTGTATGACATATTAATACGCGGATCGGCGGAAGCAGAATTTGGTCCGTCTCTAAGACAGCGCCATCTCGTAGTGTGGAGACGAACGAGCGCTGCGCCTGCGCTGTTCTGCTTAGCGAGGCGCGCTCTAGTGGGAACTATGTACACAACAGTTCTCTTCAGCAATAAGTGTCGCACATGCCTTCAACCAGACAATCGTCGGAGACGTGTTTGGAGGCAACCCGGTCAGGCTGAACGCGTTAGACACACTGTCCAGCGAGTGCAGTAAGGTGGAGGTTCCCTGCTGTTTTGGGATGGCATTATGTGGAGCCGACATATGGTGCTGGTGGTCATGGAAGGCGCCGTAACGGATACACAATACGTGAATACCATCCACCGACCAATAGTGCAACCATATCGGCAGCATACTAGCGAGGCATTTGTCGTGTACATCTTGTAAGTGACTTCCTTCAGGATAACGACATCGCTCGACTAGAGTGGCCAGCATGTTCTCCAAACATGAACGTTGTCGAACATGCCTGGGATGGATTGAAAATGGACGTTTATGGACGACGTGACCCACCAACCACTCTGAGGGATCTATGCCGAATCGCCGTTGAGGAGTGGGACAATCTGGACCAACAGTGCCTTGATGAACTTGTGGATAGTATGCCACGACGAATACAAGCATGCATCAAGGCAAGAGGACGTGCTACTGGGTATTAGAGCTACCGATGTGTACGGCAATGTGGACCACCAGCTCTGAAGGTCTCGCTGTATGGTGGTACAACATGCAATGTGTTGTTTCCATGAGCATTAAAAAGGGCGGAAATGATGTTCATGTTGATCTCTATTCCAATTTTGTCTACAGGTTCCGGAACACTCGGAACCGAGACGATGCAAAACTTTTTGATGTGTTTATATGTGGGTTTGTTCTTTCGCATGTGTGATCCAGCAGTCATTATGAATTAAGGCACAATAGAATTACGCACATTGATTGCGGGTGGGCAGTGATGTAACTCAATGAGGAAAGCTGAAAGCGTGTGCCAGACCAGGATTCCAACCTGGATCATCTGCTTAGGAAGCAGTTGCACTCACGACTAAGCCATCTGGACACCGTGGTCAGTGCAAGTGCAGAGACTTCACCAGCGCGCCTCCCGTCAGCCCCAAATTCTCAGCTTATCCACATACTACGAATGTAGTGCCCCTTGCCCATCATTCTCATTACCCGCGACATTTCGCCAGTTCCTCTTAAGAATTCGAGTCCGGCGTGCATCTGCACTGAAGAGATCATTGACCGTCTTGCCTTAATTACATGTATATACAAATGTATGTGGTGTCTGCTCTTTCGCGCATGTCCGAAAGAAATGAGAATATTTTTGATCCAGCTGTCATGAATTGAGACACAAATTACGGGCATTGGCTGCGAGTGGGAATTAATGTAAATGAAAAGGGAGAATTGAAAATTTTTTGTCATACCAGGATTCGATTTCCACTGATATAGATCAGTGCGCACTCGCAGCCAATGTCTGTAATTCGTTTGTCTCTTAACACCGACCTTCGCCGCTAATTCGTCGGCTGGCCGAAGCACCTCGGTGTCTCGGAAGCGGCGCTTAACACGCATAGGAGCGGATGCTTTCGACGCTAAGCTGGTCGATACAAATAAAACCATGTCGAGTTAAGACGTCTTTACGAATGCAAATGATAAAAACTTAATTAAGGTGTACTGCTGTATCGAGATATTATCTCTGCGGCACGGAACGAACTCTTGCGCAATTGGTTTGCCTGCGCCCAGCGTCAGGGGAACGCCGGCCGGGCGGCGGCGTTGTGTGTGTGTGTCATGATCGACTCTCGGCGACTTTTCATTGCTCTCAGTAAAGAAATACGGAAAAAATATGCGTACGCCAGTGCCTTCAGCAGATTTTTTAAAATACAAAACGAAAGAAACTACCTTCGATTCAGTCCTCACGTAGTGAATTTTAACTAACAAGAAGAGAGCCCTAGCGGCAAGATTGACTTTTTGCGAGATAAGATCCCAGGTATGACACCCTGCAGTCATTCACCCTAGTGGAGCTCCGTTTGCTTTAAATTTTTCTATTTTTAAATCATTTTCAAAATGAATTTGATCATTATTTTTATTCAATTAATTTGTTTAAATGTAATTTTTTATCTCTCTTCCTTTGGACACATCATTTAAATCACCATATGAACTTTTTCAATTGGTCTCATTTTTTGTTTATATCATTCTTTTTCCACTCAAGAGTTTTTGTGGATGTGAATTACATTATATTTATCTATTATAATACACTCCTGGAAATGGAAAAAAGAACACATTGACACCGGTGTGTCAGACCCACCATACTTGCTCCGGACACTGCGAGAGGGCTGTGCAAGCAATGATCACACGCACGGCACAGCGGACACACCAGGAACCGCGGTGTTGGCCGTCGAATGGCGCTAGCTGCGCAGCATTTGTGCACCGCCGCCGTCAGTGTCAGCCAGTTTGCCGTGGCATACGGAGCTCCATCGCAGTCTTTAACACTGGTAGCATGCCGCGACAGCGTGGACGTGAACCGTATGTGCAGTTGACGGACTTTGAGCGAGGGCGTATAGTGGGCATGCGGGAGGCCGGGTGGACGTACCGCCGAATTGCTCAACACGTGGGGCGTGAGGTCTCCACCGTACATCGATGTTGTCGCCAGTGGTCGGCGGAAGGTGCACGTGCCCGTCGACCTGGGACCGGACCGCAGCGACGCACGGATGCACGCCAAGACCGTAGGATCCTACGCAGTGCCGTAGGGGACCGCACCGCCACTTCCCAGCAAATTAGGGACACTGTTGCTCCTGGGGTATCGGCGAGGACCATTCGCAACCGTCTCCATGAAGCTGGGCCACGGTCCCGCACACCGTTAGGCCGTCTTCCGCTCACGCCCCAACATCGTGCAGCCCACCTCCAGTGGTGTGGCGACAGGCGTGAATGGAGGGACAAATAGAGACGTGGCGTCTTCAGCGATGAGAGTCGCTTCTGCTTTGGTGCCAATGACGGTCGTATGCGTGTTTGGCGCCGTGCAGGTGAGCGCGACAATCAGGACTGCATACGACCGAGGCACACAGGGCCAACACCCGGCATCATGGTGTGGGGAGCGATCTCCTACACTGGCCGTACACCTCTGGTGATCGTCGAGGGGACACTGAATAGTGCACGGTACGTCCAAACGGTCATCGAACCCATCGTTCTGCCATTCCTAGACCGGCAAGGGAACTTGCTGTTCCAACAGGACAATGCACGTCCGCATGTATCCCGCGCCACCCAACGTGCTCTAGAAGGTGTAACTCAACTACCCTGGCCAGCAAGATCTCCGGATCTTTCCCCCATTGATCATGTTTGGGACTGGATGAAGCGTCGTCTCACGCGGTCTGTACGTCCAGCACGAACGCTGGTCCAGCTGAGGCGCCAGGTGGAAATGGCATGGCAAGCCGTTCCACAGGACTACATCCAGCATCTGTACGATCGTCTCCATGGGAGAATAGCAGCCTGCATTGCTGAGAAAGGTGGATATACACTGTACTAGTGCCGACATTGTGCATGCTCTGTTGCCTGTGTCTATGTGCCTGTGGTTCTGTCAGTGTGATCATGTGATGTATCTGACCCCAGGAATGTGTCAATAAAGTTTCCCCTTCCTGGGACAATGAATTCACGGTGTTCTTATTTCAATTTCCAGGAGTGTAGTTAAATAAATGAAAATGCCGATCTGTCGGTTAAAAAGGAGACAAAACCATCTATTTTAATCTATTTATATTGTTTGGGCAATGGTGTCAAAACTGTATTTCTCGTTACAAGATGTACATTTTTTTCTTGGACAGTAACTGTTATACAAACATTTAAAACATAGCCTTAACTCCTACTGCACTATGGGCGAAATAAAGTAGATGAAGATTTAAAGGAAGCAAAATGAGGAATATAAATAATAAATGTAATAACATGGACGACAAAATAAGATGGTAAAACGAAAGAAATTCAAATTTATATGTGAAATTAATTAAGGTCACATGAACAAAGCATAAAGAGAATTATAGGAAGAAAAATGAGAGCAAATGAAGAAGTTGATGTGATGATTAAAATGATGTGACAAAGAAGTAGAAATAAAAAATTATATCTGAAACAATTAATGGAATAAAAATAATGATAAAGTCATTTCAATAATGATTTAAAAATACATAAAATTTAAAGCACCTGATGAGAATCGAACAGACAACCTGCTGTATGCAAAAGCCTTATCCTAACCATCACACAATGCAACCAATCCATGAAATATTACGTTTTTAACCTTTTTGGACGTCACGAAAACTTCCGAGATTTGTTTCTTTCCATCGGTTGCTCTCGAGAGACAAAAAAGATCTGAGCTTACGACAGATAGTTGTATAAAAACCCCATCAGGACGCCCTTGGTCGCCTTCAAAACTAGGAAAAAACTGGGGAAACACAATATGACAGCCCTACCTGGAAGGGCAACATTTCCGAGACGGAACTTTCACCATTTTAGTGGGATCGTGTACGCAAGCAGCACTTTTGTCACTCACTCGATAACCAAATTCACTTAATTTTTTAACACTTTATTAGTGATGCCCAGAGTTTGTTGACTTGTAAATTTTCTTTCCTTATGAGCTATGCATTGTTCACAAGTTCATGAGTACTAAAAACCCCAAATAATCTTGCTATACTAGATGTCCCAGCAGGTATGGTCAATACATGGAACGTAACATGAATCCATGAAACAAAAAGCTTATGCCGTCTGCCCTATTCCGTATGTTTTCCGAAATAGAACACATTTAATGTACATTTGTTTTTGGGCTAGTGGCACGAATGTCTCAATATTTCTACAGGGGACTCCCAACGACTTGCTGACTCCACGCAACGCCGAGTTGCTCCACTACATGGAGCAGAACGAGAGCCACACCATATTATTAGGTATCTCATGACTTTTGTCGCCTCACTGTATGGAGCTATGCTGCATCGATAGCCGTCCACAACTCGAAACAGTAGCTGGTACAGGATTTTGCACACAAACTCACCTCTCGATTATGTCCCATAAGTGTTCGATGGGATTCATGTCGGGCGAGCTGGGTGGCCAAATAAACCACACGAAGTGTCCAGAATGTTCTTCAGACCAATAGCAAACAGTCAAAGCCCTGTGACAGGTCGCATTGCCATCCATAAAAACGCCATCGTTGTTTGGAAACATTAAGTCCATGAGTTGGCTGCAAATGGCCTCCAAGTAGCCGAACAGAACCATTTCCAGTCAGTGGTCGGTCCAATTGGACCAAAGGACTTAGTACATTCAACTTAAACGCGGCCGACACCATTACGGAGTCACCACCAGCTTGCACAGTGTCTTGTTGAGAAACTGGATCCGTGGCTTCGTGTAGTTTACGCCACACTCAAACCCTACAATCAGCTTTTACCAACTGAAATCTGTACACATCTGACCAGACCACAGCTTTCCAGTCGTCTAGCTTCCACGCGATATGGTAACGAGCGCAGTAGAAGTGCTGCAGGAGATGTATTGTTAGCAGACGCACTCGTGTCGGTCGTCTGCTGCCATAGCGCATTAACGCCAAATTTCGCCACACAGTCCTAAAGATATTCGTTCAAGTTGAAAATAAATTAATAGTGCATCTATTTGTTATTATTCTCGTATTCCTTACAGTTATTAGCTTGTACTAGGTTATATGTTGAAACAAAAATATCGATATTGTACCAAACGTAATGCCTACTAGTGAAGTTATGATACAGTACTGGCCATTAAAATTGCTACACCACGAAGATGACGTGCTACAGACGCGAAATTTAACTGACAGGAAGATGATGCTGTGATATGCAAATGATTAGCTTTTCAGAGCATTCACACAAGGTTGGCGCCAGTGACGACACCTACAACTTGCTGACATGAGGAAATTTTCCAACCGATTTCTCATACACAAACAGCAGTTGACCGGCGTTGCCTGGTGGAACGTTGTTGTGATGCCTCATGTAAGAAGGAGAAATGCTACGATCGCGTTTCCGACTTTGTTAAAGGTCGGATTGTAGCCTATCGCGATTGCGGTTTATCGTATCGCGACATTAATGCTCGCGTCGGTCGAGATCCAATGACTGTTAGCAGAATATGGAACCGGTGGGTTCAGGAGGGTAATACGGAACGCCGTGCTGGATCCCAACGGCCTCGTATCACTAGCAGTCGAGATGAAAGGCATCTTATCTGCATGGATGAAACGGATCGTGTAGCCATGTCTCGATCCCCGAGTCAACAGATGGGGACGTTTGCGAGACAACAACCATCAGCACGAATAGTTCGACGACGTTTGCAGCAGCATGGACTATCAGCTCAGAGACCATGGCTGGGGTTACCCTTGACGCTGCATCACAGACAGGAGCGCCTGCGATGGTGTGCTCAACAACGAACATGGGTGCACGAATGGCAAAACGTCATTTTATCAGATTAATCCAGGTTCTGTTTACAGAATCATGATGGTCGCATCCCAGTTTGGCGACTTCGCGGTTTACGCATATTGGAAGCGTGTATTCATCATCGCCATACTGGGGTATCACCCGGCGTGATGGTATGGGAGCCGGCCGCGGTGGTCTCGCGGTTCTAGGCGCGCAGTCCGGAACCGTGCGACTGCTACGGTCGCAGGTTCGAATCCTGCCTCGGGCATGGATGTGTGTGATGTCCTTAGGTTAGTTAGGTTTAAGTAGTTCTAAGTTCTAGGGGACTAATAACCACAGCAGTTGAGTCCTATAGTGCTCAGAGCCATTTGATGGTATGGGGTGCAACTGGTTACACGTCTCGTCATCTCTTGTTCGCGTTGACGTCACTTTGAACAGTGGACGTTACATTTCAGACGGGTTACGACCCGTGGCTCTACCCCACATTCGATCCCTGTGAAACCTTACATTTCAGCAAGGTAATGCACGACCGCATGTTGCAGGTCCTGTACGGGCCTTTCTGGATGCAGAAAATGTTCGACTGCTTCCCTGGCCAGCACATTCTCCAGATCTCTCACCAATTAAAAACGTCTGGTAAATGGTGGCCGAGCAACTGGCTCGTCACAATACGCCAGTCACTACTCTTGATGAACTGTGGTATCGTGTTGAAGCTGCATGGGCAGCTGTAACTGTACACGCCATCCAAGCTCTGTTTGACTCAATGCCCAGGCGTATCAAGGTCGTTATTACGGTCAAAGATGGTTGTTCTGGGTACTGACTTCTCAAGATCTATGCACTCAAATTGCGTGAAAATGTAATCACATGTCAGTTGTAGTATGATATATTTGTCCAAAGAATACCCATTTATCATCTCCATTTCTTCTTGGTGTAGTAATTTTAAAAGCCAGTAGTGTATTTTTGCGTCGACTTTTTGGATTTGTTCTTGAATCTAAAGGAAAATATGTTAATGTGCGCGCTCCGGTTATTTCAGAAAATAATGAAAGACCTTCTAACTGCAGGCACCTGTTGTGCAACAACAGACGTTCCCAGATTTTCGAAAACCTCTGCATGCTATCACACACTGTAATAGAGCTATGATGGTTATACAGTCATTTCTGTACGTCTTAAAATAAGGTTTCTTAAGCAAAACATAGGATTTTTAAATTGATTATCCTTTTCGTAATATCTTTTACAGTCTCCTATAAAGTTTTTCATTAGTCTTGTTCATTTTATAAATTGCTTCACATATTATGTTTTATATCACTTTATGTAATTTTATCGATGTTTTAAGATCACTGTAGTGATAATTTTCCAGGTATTTAGGATCATATCAATCTGGGCCCGCTGTTTACAGCTCTATTTTTAGAGTCGTGAACTAAATGAATACTCACTAGGTGCACCTGCCCCCACATGGCAACCCTGTCTGAATTCGTTCGAGGTGTGCAGTCATGCCCTGTCCTGTCCTGGAGCAACACACTAGAATTATCAATGATGGTTACAATCTCTGTGTTTATACAGTATCTCCATGAACAGACAATGTTCTGACGCTTACAGCTATGGTAAAAATTGCGAAGTGGATTCGCATTTTGCAAATGCGAATCCAGACAGACGTCAGCTGTTTGTGAAGAACACATCAGGGCTCGAATGTGATTTTTCAGCTCACGACTTAAGTTATCTCAGCACACCTCCAGGACCAACACAAACCTCCATATGTCAAGGAGTCCACAATCCTTACGCTCACACGAACATTTTATTGTCATTTTAGACCACCTAGGCTTGAATACATCAATAATGGTTACAATGTCTGTGTTTATGCACTGTTTGTGTCCTCACATTATGCGTATTCCTATGGAATTGCATGTACTGATGGAAATGGAAGTGTCACACAGTGAATACCTTCACTGAACATTGCTGAAATGATACTCCAGCACATCTATGAGTGTGTTCAAAAGATGCCACAACCAACCTCATTGAAAATCTTCTGTCAGGAGAGTTAATTTGTAGTTTGAACAGCTGCTTGGACCAGGTGTGAGGTCACATATTGGTGTGGTTCCTGTTGATTCTCCAATTGGTGGAACTGTGTTAAGGGTGATCCACACCTCAACAGGAAAAGGAAGGGCTTGACTAATAGCAGGAAAATTAAGGGGGTAAGAACTGCCATGAGTGGTAAAATACCAGTGGTTACAGGTGTTGCACTGTCTTAGGATAGGTCAGGACTGAAATGAACCTTCAGTTTGAGAAAGAAACTAAACGGCATAATTATGGCCTACTGGATCAGCAAACACAGCTGATGGTTAAATATTTTCACCAATCAGCAGAAATTTTATTTCTACCGTGTTTGGTCTCAGTCAATGTGAATTACTTATTTGCATTGATGAATCAGAATTGTCCAACCCAGCTGACATAGTCTGCCACTCTGAACATGTCACCATTGATACAGATGTGTTGAGTGTTGCAGGATTTAGGTCAGCTTCTCCCTTTTGAAGGGCAAAATGGATGATAAAGAAGTTGCCATAGTCATCTGAAATTGCCATAAATTTAGTCACATAGACATTAATAAATTTTGCCTTGAGCAGCATATGAAAGCATGTACAACAGAAGTAGAATTTCATAATATATCATTCATAATGGTAAGTGTACCGAGTACCAGCAAGTAATTTTAAGCTCTTCATAAATCACTTTGAAGCTCTACTGGCCCATTTAAAAACAAAAATGAAAGAATTAGTGGTTGCTGGCGATTCTAATGTAGATTTCCTTGAAAACTCTTCCAATAAGAACTTATTATAGTCAGAAGCATTGTCATTCAACTTAACACAAACAGTTAACTTTCCAACTAGAATAGTTTATGGCTAAAGGACAGCAATTGATAATATGGTATCTATGGAGAAATTGTATAAGAAAACTAATAATAAGTAGCCTCTCAGGCCACAACATACTGTACCTTTTGCTAAATGTTAATACTGATCTGGATATAAAATCTGCTAAATCTGAGTTCAAGAGGGTAGTCAGTAAGCCAAAAATTTGTTGCTTTACGAATCTCATCAGAGACCTGAATTGGAGTGCTGTGTACAGTGCTCATAACATGAATGAGAAATACAACTCTTTATTAATAATGTCCTTAACTTAATTTGAAGACTGTTTTCCCCCAAAACTAACCCAAATTAAACCAGAGTCGGTACAAAGGGATAAGAGTATCCTGTAAGATAAAAAGGAAACTATATCATTCAGGAACAGCTCTCATGTTAATGCGATAGATAATACTGCAAAACATACTGCAAAATATTGAAAATAGTTTTATGGACAGCTGAGCAACTGTACAATTATTAGAAAAGGATAGTAAGAACAGATAACAAAATAGAGTCAATATGGAATATAGTGAAGGAAGAGATTCGTAGAACCATAGATGAAGAGGAGACCATAGCTGTAAGAGTGAATGATACGCATATAACATATTTATGCAGTGTTGATGAAATTTCAATAAGCACTTCACAACAGTTACTGGAAAGAAAGGGTTGTCAGGTTAATTAGATGCTCCAATGAACCACCTCATTGCAGTCACTACAAATAACTGCAATAATATGTGTATGGTTCTCACAGTATCAGTAGAAGTAACGTCCACCATAAAATCCTTAAAAGCAACAAATTCTAGTGGCTATGCTAATACATCAACAAAGTTGTTTAAACAATGTGCCTTTGAGTTAAGTGACATTTTAAGTCATTTGTGTAACCAGTCTTTTATCAGTGGAACGTTTCCTGAATGGCTGAACGATGTTGAAGTTAAGCCTTTGTATAGCAAAGGGGATACAGAAATACCCTCAAACTTCAATCCAATTTCACTTTTGCCCACATTATCAAAAATTTTAGAAAAGATAATATACAGTCATCTTCTTAACCATGTGACCACAAATAAAATATTATCCAATGTACATAATTCATTAGGCATTACATTACGTGGTACTGCTGTATTTTATGATCTGTCAATGGCATTTGACGATGTAAATCACAATATTCTTGTAAGTAAATTAGAATATTACAGTGTAACAGGAAACACTTCGAAACAGTTCAAATACTGTATCTTTGACAGAAAACAAAGGATGTCAGTAGGAAAGAACTTGTATTAAAATATCAGGCATCATCCAACCCGGAACCAATAATGGGGCCCCCTAAAGATCCCACCTTAGGGCCTTTACTTTTTTTGTGTATATCAATGTCCTTTCATCAGTAACATTACCTGATGCCGAGATTTTTTGTTTACAGATGATACAAACATTCAATAAGTACAAGCCTAAAATATGGTGACAAACAGATAGAAGAAGCAAATTTAAGTGGAAGGTGTACACCACAGAACTGCTGAAGTGCCAAAACAAATCTCTATTTTTTTATGTGAATGTTGTTGGACATAGGTGATATAAAAATAAAAAAGCTAGTGTATTATGCTTACTTTCATTTCATAATGTAACAAGGGTTATTTTCTGCAGTGACTCATCAAGCCAAGCTAAAGTTTCCTGAGTCCAAAATCGTGCAATACAAATTATTTGTGGTGTGATCTGAAGAACATCCTGCAGAGGGCTATTTAAGGAACTGGTGACACTAACTACAATTTCCCAATTATCTATTTTTAATGAAATTTGTTTTTAAAAATATTGCTTTTTTTTAAACCAACAGTGCAGTTTGTTGAATCTGTACTAGAAATAAGAATAACATTCACAAAGATTTAAAATCAGTTACTTTGGTTCAGAATTGTGTCCACCTTTCAGCAATACACATTATTAATAACATGCCAGCAGCCATAAAAGGTTAAACTAATGATAAAGTTCAGTATGAGAGGGGTCAAAAGGATTTATTAGTGGCCAAATCCTTCTACTCCATTGATGAATTTCTTATTAGAACCAATTAATGTGCGTGTTACTATAATATCACATAATGTGAATATTGCATACAATCTGACTTCTGCACAAATTTTGTGCAGCAATGTGTCATTGTAAATAAGTACTGTAAAATGTTTTTTTTTTTTTATTTGATGATGTGTGGCTACAATAGCTTAAGAATTATTATAGCACCTTAATGTACTGAACATTTAAATGTGCTTAATATTTTTTTTTTTTGACTGATTCTACATCCATAAGGGCAATTTCATTTGGGATCTGTGAAAAGTACTTTAATACGTCCTTTCTTATTTTACAAATATTTGTTGTATTTCTTGTTTTCTGACATGTCCCAGAGGATCTCCACACTGTGGATCAATTAGAACAAAATCTAATCTGTGGGATAAACTGAGTAAAATTCAGTCCTAATGAGAGTTTATTTTTAGTACAACACAAAAAAATTGCTACAGATAAAGAATGGTGTGAAATCCTGGTGACTACAAGTGTGTGTAACATAAATGGTACTTTTCAGGTAGAGCTCAAACCATCCTGAGAGGACGTGAACATGCAGCTTTTAACCAATCTTTTCAAATTTGAGAAAGGTTGAAACATTGGCATGAGGGTCTTGGGAGCACCACACTGACAGATTGCACAGACAGTCAACTATAGTGCAATGAATGCAGAAGGAGTGCTGATCACATGAACTCACAATGACAGATTGGCAAGAAGAATAGGCACAAGTTTATTGACCCCAGCCAAACAGAAATATCACAAGAAAATACATCATACACATCATTAAATTTTTTTATTGTAAACAAAGTATATGTCACACAGGTAATGTCATTGGTTCTATCATAACACAGTCAGTAACCTCCAAAGAAACAGACTTGAGTCGACCTGAAGTGAGTGCTCAACAACAAAAACAACTTCAGAGTACCACAAAATTAAAGTTCATAAGTTCGACAAAATTAAAGTCTGCATTGTAACATAAAGTTTGCCAATTACTTGAACGAAGTTTAGTTCTGAGCACGAATCAAAGTCAAAGTCCAGAGACTCAGGAAATTAGGAAACCATTAAAGCACAAAAACTGTAATAGAATCACAACATTCAGAATTTCTTGGGCTCATACTTTGATAATAAAATCCCAACGAAAGAACCAAAACAACTACCTTAGTTTGTGCAAATACTACAATACTTTGTTTACTGCTGACACTGTACCACATACATCAGAGACTTACATGAAGTAAAGCCAGAGTCAACTGGGACATTAAGTGGCAGGTTGTGGTGTTCGATGATGAGTCTTGCTTCTGTTTGTGATGATCAGGTCAACACCATCGTACCTTTAGAAGACTTGACTGTAGATTGACTCTCGGGAAACCATGACTCTGTAACTCCTGGAATCTGGATCTCATGGATATGGCAGCATTACAGATTTGGTAATTGTTGGACGAAGGCTGAACGCTCACCGGTATATAGCAGGAATGGTAAACTCTGCTATCACACTCTTCATGACCATGGTGCTAAATAACATATTACAGCAGGATAATGCAAGAGCCCAAACTGCAGTTCACACCACAAACACCTTGAGGAATGTACAGATCCTTGACCGGTATGCCCAGTCCCCTGATTTGTGCTTCACAGATCATGTGTGAGATGTGATGAAACACAACTTTATAATATGTTTATTGCACTGGAGGGACAAGTTGAAATAGTGTTAATTTATTTTCACAGAATAACTTAGTTTGTTCTTGGTTTTGTTCTTGTTGTGGTCTTCAGCCTGAAGACTGGTTTGACGCAGCTCTCCACACTGCCCTGTGCAAGCCTCTTCATCTCTGAATTCACTTATGCAATCTGCATCCATTTGAATCTACATACTGTACTCATCTCTTGATCTTCATGTGCAATTTTTACCCCCACACTTCCATCCAAAACCAAACAGATGATTCCTTGATGTCTCAGAATGTATCCTATCCACCAATTCCTTCTTTTGCTCAAGTTCTACCACAATTTTCTTTTTTCCCCAATTATGTTCAGTAGTTCTTTGTTAGATACACAATCTATCCATCCAATCTTCTGCATTATTTTGTAGCTTCACATTTAGAAAGCTTCTATTCTCTTCTTGTTTCACTTTGGTGCATGGCTACACTTCAAACAAATGCTTTCAGAAAACACTTCCAAACAATTAAATTCAATGTTTAACCAATTTCCGTTCTTCAAAAACGGTTTTTTTTTTTTTTTTTTTGCCACTGGCATTCTACATTCTACATCCTTTCTATTTTGGCTATCATAAGTTATTTTACTCCCCAAATAGCAAAGCTCATCTATTACTTTTAGAGTCTCATTTCCCAATCTAGTTCCTTTGGCATCACCTGATTTCAGTCAACTACATTCCACTATACCTTTCTTTGCTTTTGTTAATGTTCCACTTATATCCTCCTTTCAAGACACTGTTCATTCCATTCTACTGATCTGCCAAATCCTTTGTTGTCTTTGTCAGAATTACAATGTCATCAGCAAACTCCAAAGTTTTTATTTCTTTACCCTAATTTTCTAGATTTCTTTTTGCTTTCCATCACAGTTTGCTCAGTGCACAGATTGTGTAACATTGATGGTATGCTACAACCCTGTCCCACTCTCTTATAAACCACTGCTTGCTTCCTTTCACACTCTTCGACTCATATAACTGTAGTTTAGTTTTTCTAAAAGTTTGCTCCCTGTGTTTACCCCTGCTACCTTCAGACATTTAAGGAGTGAATTCCAGTCAATATTGTCAAAAGCTCTCTCCAAATCTACAAACCTATAAACATATCATAGTCATCATAATCATATTCATCATCATCATCATCATCTGTGCAACTGTCCTGTGTGAGCCTTGGCCTTCTGTAGATGATTATTACATCTTTCCTGTTTAGTGTTGATCACTTACAATTTTGAATTCCAGGTTCCTTATGGCCACTCTGACATTTTCCTCCCACCTTAGGTTTGGTCTTCGTGCTCTCCTGGTTCCTTCAGGCTCTGCACTGAATATCTTCTTAATGACTTTGTCGTTTGCTCTCACATGTCCCACCCACACCAGCCTTTTAATCTTAATGTAGCTGTATAGATTATGTAAGCCATAGTTGAATCTCCTCCTCCAGACGCCATTTTCTTCCACTGGCCCAAGAATTTATCTCAAGATCTTTCTTTCAAATATGCCCAGTTGCTTTTCATCAAATTTTGTTAATGTCAGTGTTTCAGCACCATATGCTAGTGTGGTATCAGTCATTATCCAGTCGGCTGCACTTTCAAACATGTACACCCCCCGTTACACCACAGTATTTTCTACAGCCACCATCATGACATGAGGACGCCGCCACAAATGATTACACTGTTAAGAATGAGATGTAAACATTCCCTCTCTGGAGCTCTAGTGAAGGGTCTACTTAAGTTTGAACATTTATGCACTGAGATCATTTTGTGTGTTTGCCAGTTGACTAACATTTATAGACTTTAATATTGGCCAGGGCTTAACATCTTCTGAATAGACTTTATATTGAACAGTGGCAGATTTATATATCTTCTGTATGCATGTATATTTCTTTATCCAAATCTATTGTTAGCAACTGATGCTGCCACTTCACTACAAAGTTATGTCTTATTTTTACTATCTGATATTAGATGTAGAATAAATTAATACCTGGATTCTTCGTTCATGAGCAGCATCTGTTCCTCACTCTTGTATCCACTAAGGAATCACACAGCATGCAAGGAGTCATAACAGTTAGCACTGTTTTCCTTTCATTTTTCTGTAGGTTCATCTTTCTAGCAGCTCTTCCAATACTCCTAATGGCTTCTTTCATTGCTCTTGGCATTCTCACAATTATATCAATATAATCTGCTCTTGCCAGCAGCTGAACTCATTTATACAGGATAGTCTCTCTTGTATTCATGCCTGCATCTCTTATAACCTTTTCCAAGGCTATATTAAACAGAAAGCAGGATAATGCATCCCCCGGTCACACTCTATTTTTTGTGACCACAGCACTTGATAGCATGTTATATATTTTAATTTGATTCTAGGTGTTTTCCATAGTAGCTTTCACTGAGGCAATCAGTTTATTAGGAATGTCTAACTCTTCCATTGCCATATACAACTCCCTTTTGGTCATAAGTTGATCTGAAGTCTGTACAGAGGCAATGTGTGTCAACCTAAAATTCTTTCTAGTATTTGCCCTATTGTGAAGATGTAATCAAAAGTGATCTTCCCTGACGAAACCCATGATGATAGTCATCAACACCATTTACGACATCATCTTTAAGCCTATTAAAAAGGATGCTGGAAAAAATTTTATGCACTGTAAGTAATAGGCAAATTCCCCTGTAGTTAGAGCACACAATAGTATTGCATTCCTTGTGTATTGGACATATGACACCTATGTTCCTATCATCAGGGTTATCTTAACTGCAAGCTTGTGTAAATGTTTGACAAATTCCTTTGCTGCATTTTTAATGAGTTTGCTTGTACTTAATCTATTCTTGATCCCTTATCATTCTTCAGCTTCTTGATGGCTGCTTCCATTTCCTCAGTAGTTGGAACTTGTTCCTCTGTTCCCAAGTTCCTTATATTTACAGAGGGGAAGATTCCTTGGTTCTCAGGTGTACCATCATTCAAGTGTTGAGATCTTCTATGTATTTGCTTCATCACTATTCAAATTGGAACCGTGTGTACTTCTACATAAATTCATCCTTGGCTGGAAATCCTTCCAGCTCTTATTTAACTTCTGATAAAAAAACTCTATCTTCATAATCCCATTAAGCTGTTCCATTTCTCCCAGTTCTTTCCTTTCATGCTCTCTCTCTCTTTATTTTTGTGCAGCCTCTTTTCTTCTCTCCTTGGTCTTGTATAATCTTTGGGTATGGTTTACTTGAAGCATTCCCCTGTAGGCTTTATTTTTAATTCCTGTTACTTGTGTACTCACTTCATCAAACCATCTATCCTGTATGACCCGATCTAACTTCCTAGACCTTCATCACCAGCGTCGTTAATGTGTCTTTTAGGTTCTTCCATATTTTCTTGATACTCTCACTGTCAGGAAAGTATGCCAGGTCTTCCGTGAGTAAGTCAGAGAATCTTGGAGCAGACTCAGGGTCCATGAGCTTATCAATACAGAATTTTCTTTACGAGATCCACATACCTCCCTTGCATTAGATATTTGACTTCTGACTGTTGCTACTACAAGGTAATGGCCAGAGTGAACATTAGCACCCCTAAACTTCTAACATACATTAGATTTGACAGATGTCTTGCACCTATTAGGAGATGCTCGATTTGGTTAAAAGTGTTTCCATCAGGAGATTTCCATGTAATTTTATGTATCTGTTTCATGGTTAAAAGTTGTACTGCCCACTACCATACTTCTTGAGGAAGTGAAGTGTAGAAGTCTGATCCCATTGTCATCTGAGTTATCATGTATCTTTCAATACAAGACTGATAGTCATCTTGTCTTCCTATTTTAGCATTCATATCTCCAAAACTTATCTTAGTCTCCTCTTGGACATTTATCTAAGTCAGCATAAAAAGCGTCCATCTCTTCTTCACTCTTCTCTATTGAGCATATATAAGACTATAGTTGAAAAATTTTCCTTTGATTCTGAGTCTACATAATAAGATGTTTTTTACTCATATTTGATCTTTCTTTTGCAACTAAAAAAATCATGTGATCCTCCTTCTCTATCACTCCTCCACCTAGCCATCTCACCTTTGCAATAGCTATAATAATCAGTCTGATAAGTAATTCCTTTAAAGCTCCAGCTTGAAAGAGAGTTAGCATACTCCATGGCCCTAGTCTCAAGTCCTTAAGATACCTGCCAGTTCTTTGTACAGGTCAGGACATCTATTTCTTTGTTCAATTTCAGAATATTTGACTTTTATAGATTAGGTTGTCAGTCCAGCATCAATCTCCCAGTGATCCTTGAATGCTGATGTTTCCTGTTAGGGTTGGTTCTCTTACCTAGTGGGTCTCCACCTTAAAGAGTCGGGAATTCACTTTTTCACCCCTGTGTGACTTAGCTGTTCAACTGAGTGACATGTTGCCCAGGGGCCATGGCTTGTACATGCTCGCATCAGACTTGGTAGGGATACATGGCATTTCCTTTGTTTTGTTAGTACATTTCCACCAGCAGGACATGTACTCACAGGGCCACATACTATCACTTTTCCCCCACTATAAACATATGTCTGCATTTTTTTTCTCCTCCAGTCTTTTAAGACATGTCGTAGAATCAGTATCGCCTCATGTGCTCTGACATTTCTCTGGAACCCAAACTAATCTTCACTGAAATCAGCTTTTACATTCTTGTGTAAAGAATTGATGTTACTATTTTGCAACCCTGACTTATTAAAATGATAGTTCAGTAACATTCACAACTAACAGTATCAGTTTTCTTTGGAATTGTTATTATCACATTCTACTTCAAGTCTGATAGTATTTCCTGTGTCTCATATATCTTGCACACCAGGTGGAATAGTTTATTCACAACTGGCTCTCTAAAAGCTATCAGCAGTTTTGAGGGAATTTCATGTACTCCAGAGGCCTTGTTTTAGCTTAGGTCTTTTAGTGCTCTGTCAAATCCAACTTAATCTACTTCCTCTACCTTTCCTATAATATTGCCTTCTTTGCTTGGACCTGGTTTTCCATCTGAGTTCTTGGTATTCATAAAGGTGCTTCCTTTTTTTCTAAAGCCTCTTCAAATTTACTATAGACAATATCTACTGTTTCCCCTAGTTCTACATGCATTTGTCCTTGTGGCACTTCTGCTTAGCCAGTTTGCACTCCCTGTCAGTCTAATTTTTTAGACATTTGTATTCCCTTTAGACTGCTTCCCCTCTTTGCTGGATTTTTATGTTTTCTCCTTTCATCAAATAAATTCAGTATGTCTTTTGATATTCAAGCAAGTATCTCTACTGGGCTTAATCTCTTTACCTATTTGATCCTCTGCTGCTTTCACTATTTCATCTCTCAAAGCTACCCATTTGTCTTCTACTGTATCCCTTGCATCTGTTTCAGTCAACTGTAGCCTAATGCTCCCTTTGAAATTCTCAGCAGTCTCTGGTTCTTTCAACTTATCCAGGCCCCATTCCTTAACTTCCTGCCTTTTTGCAAATTAGGTTTCACCATCTCAAATAAAAGAACTGATGTTACTAACAGCATTATTCAGGATGAAACCTATTTAAATTTATAGTTATAAATGAGGAGTCATTAAGATCTGAGAGATAGTTAAAAGAATCTTGCAATCCTTGCACATTACTTCATTTGAAAGACATTCAATACATCTGTGAGCTCTTTGTAAACTGAACCTCCTCCATGACACAATATATTCTACAGCTTTGATGATCTCCTCTCTATGGACCTACAGAAATAAATCAGCAACTCACAGTCTTTTGATTAGCATTTCTGACTCTCGATCACAGAGCCCTGGGTTCTGTTTCCAGACAGGTGAGGGATCTTCTCCATTCGGGACTGAATGTGAGTGTTCCGCTCACCATCATTTCGTCATCATTGACGCACAAGTCACCAAAGTGGTGTGAAATAAAAAGACTTGTGTCAGGTAACCCATTGGTCAAAACTGGAAGAATAGTTTCAACTGTAGCCTAATGAATACCTGTCTCAGAGTGTGGATTGAAACCTGTACTTACTTTTAAAAAAAATCAAACTAATTTAATTATGTTTTCAATTTCCTAATTATGCTACTTAAGAAAAATCTGTTAAATATCTGCAATATGTTTTGAGTATGAGATGTAGTGAATGATCTATAATTGTTTATCATAAGCACGTACTTTGTTTTTGGGTAATAAGTTCTTGTACACTACTTATGTACTATGTGTATGTAATTTGTTTGCTGCTTGTATATTTTTGTCAATTTATTATGTGTATGTGTTGTTATGTGTTATGTGTAATCAAATGACAAATCCTATATCACATGTGTGATCTATTGGATGCTAAATAAATAAATAAATAAAATAAATAAATAACTGCATATCCAGAACCAACACTTGTTCAGATATGGTCCATTTTACTTCAGATGCCAATCCTTGATCAATCATGTTTGTATGGCACCAGTATCAATGTGTGGCCAGAAAGTGTTGGTGGCACACTCATAGGACTCTACACTTTACCAAACAGTTCAACAGGTGCTGCATATCACTGATTTGTGTGTAATGATGTAACAGCAATGATGGAGAATGTTATGCTTGAAGAAAGAGAATTAGTATGGTTTATGCATAATGGGGCACTACCCAATTTTTATAGGTTTTGTAACAGTACATCACATTATAATGGTACAGCCTCCCCCAGGACTCATTTGGAATGTCCAATACCACCTGTTTTTATATGCATCCGGATAGTTATCAGACAATTCAGTGCTTCCTAAGCCCTTGTATATAGAATGTGGCTCTCCAGCAGGGATACGACTTCCTAAAATCCTGCCCCAAAATGAGATCCATCCTTCATGAAATCCTCCCCACTCCACTAAGAGTGTCTTTCTGCCATCTACCTAACCTTCGTAACCTCTTGGTTCATCACTATGAAATCCCCAATCTTTCGGGCTCCTACCCTTGCAACCACCCCCGGTGTAAAACCTGTCCTATGCACCCTCCCACCACCACCTACTCCAGTCCTGTAACCCGGAAGGTGTACATGATCAAAGGCAGAGCCACGTGTGAAAGCACCCACGTGATTTAAAAAGCTGACCTGCCTACACTGTGACGCTTTCTATGTGGGAACGAGCAGCAACAAACTGTCCATTCGCATGAATGGACACAGGCAGACAGTGTTTGTTGGTAATGAGGATCACCCTGTGGCTAAACATGCCTTGGTGCATGGCCAGCACATCTTGGCACAGTGTTACACCGTCCGAGTTATCTGGATACTTCCCACCAACACCAACCTATCCTAACTCCGGAGATGGGAACTTGCCCTTCAATATATCCTCTCTTCTCGTTATCCACCAGGCCTCAATCTCCACTAATTTCAAGTTGCCACCACTCATACCTCACCTGTCATTCAACATCATCTTTGCCTCCACACTTCCGCCTTGACTTACATCTCTGCCCATACTCTTTGCCTTTAAATACGTCTGCTTGTGTCTGTGTATGTATGGATGGGTATGTGTGTGTGTGTGTGTGTGTGTGTGTGTGTGTTTGTGTGTGTGTGTGTATGTGCGGGAGTATATACCTATCCTTTTTTCCCCCTAAGGTAAGTCTTTACGCTCCCGGGATTGGAATGACTCCTTACCCTCTCCCTTAAAACCCACATCCTTTCATCTTTCCTTTTCCTTCCCTCTTTCCTGACGAAGCAGCCGCCGGTTGCGAAAGCTCGAAATTCTGTGTGTGTGTGTGTTTTTTGAAATATGTCTGCTTGTGTCTGTGTATGTGCGGATGTATATATGTGTGTGTGTGTGTGTGTGTGTGTGTGTGTGTGTGTGTGTGTGTGTGTGTGCGCGAGTGTACACCTGTCCTTTTTTTCCCCTAAGGGAAGTCTTTTCGCTCCCGGGATTGGAATGACTCCTTACCCTCTCCCTTAAAACCCACATCCTTTCGTTCCCTCTCCTTCCTGAAGAAGCAACCATCGGTTGCGAAAGCTAGCAATTCTGTGTGTGTGTTTGTGTGTCTTGTTCATGTGCCTGTCTGCTGGCAGTTTCCCGCTTGGTAAGTCTTCGAATCTTTGTTTTCATTATATTTACCGAGCGAGGTGGCGCAGTGGTTAGCACACTGGACTCGCATTCGGGAGGACGACGGTTCAATCCCGTCTCCGGCCATCCTGATTTAGGTTTTCCGTGATTTCCCTAAATCGCTTCAGGCAAATGTCGGGATGGTTCCTTTGAAAGGGCACGGCCGATTTCCTTCCTCATCCTTCCCTCACCCGAGCTGGCGCTCCGTCTCTAATGACCTCGTTGTCGAAGGGACGTTAAACACTAATGTCCTCCTCCTCCTCATTATATTTTTCCCATGTGGAAGTTTATATATCATTCTGTCCTATTTGATAAAAAAAAACTTGATATTCATTGTGAAGGCGTGTGGAGTGTTCTGAAAGGATGTGCATTGTCATAATTATCAGATTGTTGTCATTGATAAAATTATTTACATATTCTAAATTAAGTAACTAATCAAGAAATTGAAGTAATAAGTCCTTAGCAATAAATAACTACAGACTGCAGAGATGTTGCCATGAAAAATCAATGCTTCTAATTAACAAAATGGTAATCTAAAAATCCAGTAACAGAAGATCTCACTATCTTGAGAAACAGCTTAAAAGTTATTACCAAGCAATGTATTTTCATTTGTTATTTATTTTTATGTCTTCTCCTGAAATTAATATTCTTTGGAATTACATTTCTAATTAACTCTCCAATTGTTCACACCTCACAGTTTTCCAGTTTCCAGAATTTGAGGCCTTATTTGTGCATTTTATGTTTGTAATTGCATAAAGCACAAGTTCTGTACTACCATTAAATGTTAGTAACCAAATCCAAACTGTAATTAATTACATAACTAAAATAATACAAAAGACATTATTGTAATTAAAGTTCAGAATGTTTTTCTTATGCCGGCCAGAGTGGCCGTGCTGTTCTAGGCACTACAGTCTGGAGCCGAGCGAGTGCTACGGTCACAGGTTCGATTCCTGCCTCGGGCATGGATGTGTGTGATGTCCTCAGAAGTTAAGTCGCATAGTGATCAGAGCCTTTTTTTCTTATGGAAAACTAAAGATATTACTATAAAAGATGGTCATTCAATATTGTATCCTCTACCTTATTTGCCTGCAACATCAGTTTCCTTACATTTTTTAATTTGTAATTGTAACATCAAAATTGTACAAAATTAATAATGCTTTATTTTGGAAGCTAGTGTTAAAATTCTATATAAAATGATGCATGTCTATGGGGACATTCAAAGGCATTGTTGTATGCCCAACCCATCAAAAATGTGCAGACATCAGAGTGCAAGATTCACTGCAAGTGTATGGAGATTGTGTTAGAATTTGTGGTAACCACATGCAGCACTGCCTATAGTGTCTATTTCTAGGTAACAAATAGATGGAATGAGAGGACAGATTGGCTCACCTCTCAACAGTTATTGGATTCTGGAAATATTATTACAAGGACTTTTCTTCTAATTTTGATCAAATATGCCTTGGTAACAGTCTCATACAAATGAATAATAATAATAATAATAATAAAAATTGAATTAGGGCTTTATAAGTGATCTTTTTTGTGTAAAATTCGTTTCTTCAGCATTCGTCTAATAAATCTGAGCATGCCATCTGCATATTCCATGACTAGATTATGTGGCCCTTCAACTTTAAATACCTCTGAATGGAAACTCCTGGATTCCTGAAGGTTGTTGCCAATTCTAGGGACTACTCACCAAAAATGATATCTCTCTTTTTCATCTATTTACACATATTACTTTACATTTAAAGTTTATTGTCCACTTCCAGTCTTTGTACCAAGTGCACCTGTAAGTCTTTGCATTACGTAAGTTTTCCACAATGTCACCTTCCCACACAGAACTGCATCACCTGCGAACAGCCTCAGAGCTACAAGAGTTATCAGTCAGGTTGATTATCTTGTAGAAAAGATGGCCCAAATCTGTCTAAATCAGATGATATGAAGAACGGTATGCCAGGAATAACTGCCCAAGGTTCCTTCAACATGGCATAAATACAGGCTAAGCAGTATTTACTCTCACGTGCGACTGGAAAGATCAGTTTTATACAAATTTGGTAAGTGAATCCGCCAAACAAGGTTGAAATGTGAAATCCCATAAAAGGATTCCTCATCAACAGCATGAAACATAATAAAGAGTTTCACATTGTATTGAAACAAAGTATAATAACTGGTCTCCAAGAAACAAGCTTGCTATACCATGACTGAAATGCATAGGACACAAAACTGGCACAGAGATGCACATGGGTCTAGTGAATAGACAGTTAAGTGAAACACAGAGTGGGATCTGGATCACTCAATGTGACTGCAGCACAGGACAACGAGTTGGTCACAACAGACTGAACAATTTGATCCATGGTGTTGACTTGAGGGGCACACATATCAACACTACCATGACAACAAAACACTGATAGCCTGCATTTGTTAATGCATAGCACACCAATGTAGAATGTAGTGGTTTAGAGCAACATCCAGCCACACTTGGAAATTAACTTTCCAACCTTCTCACTTAATGATAGGTCCATTATTTCCTTAGGCTGCATGTTCATCTGTAGGTGCTGCACATTAAATATGACTGAAATACGATGGGTTGTAAGCTTCTTTGTCACAGCCTTCCAGCAACAACCACTTATACTTTGATTACCTATGCCTATGTAGAAACTGTGTGCAGATATTTTCAGGAACATAGTTGAGTTCCATACCCAATATACTATCACCACCACCACCACCACCACCTGTACAGTGTTACTGTGCTGGCACTGCACCCTGTCAGGGGTGAGGAGTTGTATTGTACAGACTGGGAAAGAAGATAAAAGAGGCAGAGTCAGGGAAGAATAGCTGGCTCTAGGAGGGAAAGGCAGGATGTGCATGGGATAGGAAGGTGGCAGCTACAAGTTCATTCTCATCACTGGCAAGTGGAGGGATGGGAATAGAACACAGGAAGACAGAGCCTGTAGAGAAAAGGATGTGGATGCAGGATGAGTGAAGTTTGGGTCATGGGACCTGAGGGGAGGTGCGTTGGAGCACGAGCTAGCAGATATTGAGGCCACATGGGTTATGGGATCAACAGATATATGCAATCACAAGTACCCTATACATAACTCAGATAAAGTTGTCATGGGAATGGATCTAGATCGCACAGATTGTGAAGCAGCTATTGAGGCCAAGTATTGTTCAGCTCAGTAGTGCATTCTGCCATTCAGTACAGCCAGACGAGTATCCACTGTCACACTGCAAAGGAGCAGAGCTGAACACTGAATGGCAGAATGCACTACTGAGCTGAACAATACTTGGTCTCAATAGCTGCTTCACAATCTGTGCGATCTAGATCCATTCCCATGACAACTTTCTCTGAGTTATGTATAGGGTACTTGTGATTGCACATATCTGTTGATCCCATAACTCACATGGCCTCAATCCCCATATAAAATGCCATGGAGAAATTCCAACAGGTGGCCTCGACTCTAGAATAGGATGAAACTGTGATAGAACTGGAGTAGTATTTGATAGGTGGATGTGGATAATAGGTCTTGACGTGGGACTACCACAGGGGAATGACCCACATGACAAGAGTTGGCTGTAGGTGTGGCAGAAGGATGGATTAGGACTTTGAATATATTGGGTGGGTGCATACCACATCACAAGGATGGAAAGGATTGAGGGTAGGATGTTCATTTTCAGACATTGTGGTAATTCGTTGAAGCCCCGGTGAAGGGTATGGTTCAGTTATAGTATGATATTGAGTAATGGGGGAGATGCTCCTTTGCAACTGGGTCCTGGGAGTGCTCAGAGGATTAAGGTTGTGTGTAGACATGACAAAGCAAATCTGTCTGTTCCTACATCTGGGGGGGGGGGGGGGAGGGGGGAAGGATAAGCCAGTGTTAACACCTTTGAGAAATGTTCAGCATACTGGACAATGGATTTAGATAACTGCTTTGTTCCAAATTTTGATTGAGTTGGAACCTGTTTTCACCCTCAAAATTGTCTCCACCTAGTGCAACCATCCCTTTCCCACTTCTACATTCATTTATTTTAAGTTTTAATGTTTTCTGCTACATCATGATAGCACTATCATCAGTAATTAGTTACTGTGTGGGATCTGCAACACACATATCTATGTAATATTTCCAATTCTTGGTCACAGGTTTGCAAACATCTTTGAAGATAACAGTCAGTTACTGTCTGATGACAACGCATTAAGCTGAAAACTGGTTCACATGACAAGTATATCTTCTTAAGAATCCACACTTTGTGTTTTTATTTATCTTACTAAGCAGCAGATAACACTTAAAAATACAAAAAGTTCTCTGATTCCATAACAACATTTCAAAACTGTTATTACATCATATGGGGGCTTCAAACCATACTAAATTCTCAAAGTTGAAGATAATGTACAATTCTGCATAATTTTTTCTGTCAACTAACTTATGGTATGAAATTTGTGTCAAGTATATGTACCCCTTCTTGCTGCTGCAAATTTCCCAACTATTACTGCATTGAGCTACAGTGACAACTGTTAATGATGAAATACAGCTGAGAAATATGCATACCAATTAACTGTAAAGGCAAGCTGATGTTGATAGGAAATTATTATGGAACAGTACTGAAAAGTTACAAGGAAGAGAATTTTATGAATTATGTTATGCTGGTTCTTTGTTGATACCAAATTTTTTATGAATACATGTTTCAAAATAGTATTTAGATACACACAAACTTTGTAAATAGTGGTCTGTCAACAACAATGTATTCATGTAAAATCATGTTTTAAAAGTAATTATGACAAAATCTTTCATGTTGATTATAAAATTATTGTTAACTGACAAGACTTTAAACACAAATAGGAAACTGTAAACAGAGAGATTATTGCCCTAGCTTTTTTTCACTTTTGAAAAATGAAGCAAAAAGCTTCACAGTACAGCAGGTTATACAGCAAATCAAACAATGGAAAATCCAGGATGGAATGTAACAGTGACTTCATTGCCTGACTACAGTCGTGCGTGTGAGTTGCATTTTCATGAGTGTGTGTGTGAATGTGTAAGTGTGTCTACTGTTGACAAAGGCCTTAATGGCTGAAAGCTTTAATTGTGAGTGTCTTTCTGTTGTGCCTATCTGCGACTCAGCATCTCCACTATATCCTGAAATTATATAACACATATTCCGCACTGGTGCAGCCTCCAAACCCAAGTCGTCAATTAACTAAAAGGCAACCTTCTTTGTAGAAATGCAACCCAGAGTTCTCAACAGTGCACCTATTATAGCGATTTGGTTATAACAATTTGGTGAAATTGAAGAGGTCAAAGAGTAGGGAAAAAAAGTTTTAATCGTTGCACACACAACTCCAAACTGATGAATTATATTTCTAGATAAGGGAAAAAAAGAAAAGAATTTTGAACATTCTAGCTGTAAATGACAGTTTTTACTTCAACTGTGGCACTTAACCATGTCTTTACTCTTTAACAATTTAACAGCTGCTGAGTATGTACAATATTTCTATGGATAAATATTTCAGAACTTTTCAGTACCATTCTTTACAAGAGCAAAATGCCACTTCTCTCTACCTACCACAATTGTCTGCAGTACAGCAACACAGAAATACAGTAACCAGTAACACAAAAGAAACAAGTGTGAACTGAAGCAATTTTAGCAGGTAGTGCAGTCAAAAGAAATTAAAGACTTATATTATAGTTACCTGTGACTTTGAAAACAAAGGGGAACGTTTTCTTTTGTTTATCATATCCAACACTATTCAGTTCCCATTTATTTAACATTTTACATGGTTACTTATTTATTATTTTAGTGATTTTAATAATAATCAACAGGGTACTAGAGTGCACATACTGAGAATTTTCTATATTGACTAGTCTGAAATGCATAAAACAACAAGGAAATTCAAAAGCAAACAAGAAATAGCTGTGCAAATATATTCAACAAATGTATTTGACTTTTGATCTTTTCTGCTCTAGGCCATATGGAGTAAGGTATTTTCTGCCAAGACTAGAAAAAAAAATCAAATAGTAGGCATTGTAACATATGGGTGCCAAATCAAGAGCCATACACATTTATTTATATCAACTGTTTGTGCTCCCTTCTGTTTCATGAACTGAATTTGCGTTAGGACATCTAATAAAATGAACTACATTACATGATTTTGTTTAGTGGCCCATCATGCTTAAGCTACTTACAAGAAAATCAGGAAGGTCTGCATACCGTACAGCAATACATGGATGGCCATAATTGACTAGGATCATTTATGTAGTGTCACATACATTTAGGTCTGAAAATGTCTGAAACTGATTATGAGTATCTTACTCAAGAAATAACTTCACTAAGTTATAGTTGTAACGCCATATCTAACAGGCTCATCAGATATCACAAGATATACATGTAACTCTATTGTTTGCAGTGTTATTTTAAGGTAGTAAGTTTTGTACAGAAATTTTGCACTGTTGGACTTTTAATAAAAATGGGCTAAATACAGTGTATCTAATAATATCTAATTGTACAAATACATCACAATACAAAATTTCATACAAAATAGGAAAAAAAGAAAACTGATGAAGATGGTTTAAATGGAACACATGCTGGTACAGTAACAAAAGTAAAACCAGTACTGAATTAATGAACCTGAAAGACATGTCCGATAGATCTTGGATTTGGTGCCCATCATTGTTATTTAAAGCAAAAATCACTGCAATGTAATGAATGTATCTTATCCATTGATAAGAATAATTTTAAGAATTTGTTACATTGTTTAACTTAGCAACTTAAATCAGAAAAAAATTGTGCACTTAAGACAAGTGTGGCCGAACAGGACTATACTACTGCAACTCAGCCTATCGTGAAACACTATAACAGAGCTAAACCTTACACAACAAAGAAAATTATGTCAATCAGTAGTTGTACCTGTGAGCATACTGTTATTAGTACCACAGAGAAAACAGTTAACACAGCTTGAGGTAAGAACAAGACAAAGAGGTGTGTTTCTGTAGGCCATAAATTTCTGTGAAGAATACAGTGCAAGGAAGTTTCCAGTATGGGTATTATTTTTGAAATGTGCTCCTTTGCTATCAATTCGTTTGGAAAGCCAACAGCAATATGAGTAGGTGGTAGTTTACTAGCACTATTTGATCTTTCATTGTTCACTGCTATCTGTTGGAAACAGTGGTAGCAATCAATCTAATCAGAAATGTTTCATATGATACTTACCTTAGATCAAATAAATACTCTACAAGAAAAGATCATCTTAATAATTAGCAGTACATGTGTTACACATATGGTGCTTCGTTAACAAGCTAATATATAGACAGAGCAGATAATAAACTAAAAATCTATACTCAGGAGTGACACCAAAGAAACAAATACTTGTGGGAAATGTGGTACCAGAGGTGTAATAGCAGAATAGTGACACTCTATTTATTGCTAAGCACAATATATATAACTTATGTAATCATAAGTGTACAGAGCATACTAACTTTCACTGCCTCCTATGGCAGTGATCTTCCTTTTCTCCAGTCAGAGATGTTATGCCACCATACAATTATCATATAACAAAAACATTTAGCAGCAGAATAGTGGCAAGCCCATACATTGTCAATACTACTAGAAATGTATGACTGTGATGAACACCCATCTCTGTCACTAAGAGTAATAGCCTGAATGTTTCTTTCCAGAACAAGAAAATAATGATGATTTTTCAAACTAAAATTATTTCTGGACAGGCATTTGTCACTAAAAAAATTATAGCTGTCTCCCAGAGCTTCCTCAATATAAAAAGCAAAAATTTTCTCTCCACACTACATTTTCAGTGTTGACTGTGTACCAGCTGTATATAATTAAAAATGGAGCACATTTTTACAGGGAGCACTGATTACAGGAAAGACACAAGTATGAGACAACAGACAACTGCATATCTCTGCAAAGAAGAACAGGATTCAACACTTCTGAGTAACTGAAGTAAATCTAATTTAATCTTACTTTCAGAACACCAGTTAATTGAAAATTACAATATGGTTAAAGTGTGCATATACTTTCACATCTATTTATATCCCATAATGAAAATAAGCATGAAAAAATATCACAGGAGCAACATCACTGAGAAAATAGAACATGACAGTTACAAATATGCATTGAGACACTCACCTGTTACTATTAAAATTACAGAGAGACTGAAATGCAGACAAGTACATTGTTTCAGGGGGAACAACTACCCCTGAACTGTTCCACAATTAAATCACCCAGATGGTCCCCTTCCCCACCCATCTGAGCAGCACAGCTCTGACTACTGTTCTTACCAATTTAGTTACCCAGTATGAGCCAGGGCATGAATACCTCAGTACATAATTTCTCAAGTCAGGCACTGAAACAATATCATTTCTCCCTCATATCCTTTTCACTCTGTCCATTGGTCACATTCCATCACCCTGCTAACCTATTCAAGATTCTTCTCAAATCATTCATAATTTCCAGACCATCACACCACCTCAAGGTTCCTGCCCTTGCAACTGATTATGCTGTAAAATCTTTTCTTTGTGCCCATTCAGCACCAACCTCTTCAGTGCCACCTCCGGGAAATTGCACAATATCAAATGTGGGGGACACATGTAAATAATTATGTTCTTGTGTGACTTTCCTTATTGGGATGATTAAAATATCCACCTTATGGATGAATGGACCAGAGTGCTTTTTATACCCCACAAGCCACTTGGATCCTTACACCCAGCACCAGTTTATTAAAATCCAAAGACAGGAACTCACTCTCCCAGTTATCTTCTTGCCCCACTGTCCTCCTTATCTTCTGTTATTTTAAATCCCCCTTCCGGTCCTGGTGAATTTTATAATTCCATCCTACTTACTATTTACTTAAAATTATAAAAAAGAATGCAAGGCCAGCACTTACCTTATTAATACTGCTGACAGGCATATACAAAGGCACAAGAAATGGAATTATTAATTCCTTCCTCAGGAATGGATGACCAGTTGGTATCATCATCCCAGCACCTCAGTGACTTGCTCTCCCTTTCTGTCTTCCCCCAACCTATCACTCTTTCCTCCTCAAAGAAGAAACTAACAGTTACAAAAGCTATGATAGTTTCTTGTGCTTCTATATATGTGTCAGCAACACTAAGAATTTTGCCTGATGAAGGTAAGTAGTGACCATTCATTCTGTCTCATAATTTTATAGTTTTATCAAGTGAACTTTACTTTCAGTATTATTATTTCTTATCAATTAATCCTTGCACTTTCATTCCCCAGATCTGCCATCCATAACAGATGAAGCAAACCACTGTTGCCCCATCTCCTCTCACCTTTCTAAGTGCCTTATTTTCTGCACATTTCATTTTCTGTTCATCTTTTATCTCCTCTACCTCTGCTTCTCACTCTGTCATGCCTATTGTCTTTGTTTACCTCTGTGTTTACCTCTTACATTCTACAATTATATTTTCTTCATCTTTGTCTTCCTTTTTCTCTTGAAACTTAGCCCACTGAAAAAGCAACCTATTGTCCTGGAAGTTAGAAACGTACTTCTATAGGCAGTACTGGGCAGTCTCCCAGTGTCTTTGTGCTTTTACCAATTTTCTGAACTGAATTTTCCATTTTATACAAAAATTTATTAAATTGTAATTTGGTTGTTTTAGAAATATGTTACATGGCAGAAAAGGCAAGTATGAATGCACATGATATAAAATGAAAAGTAATGTTAATTTACTCGTAAGCTGTTCTCACATTTATTAGATGATGTGTTTTGAAAGCAGAAAGACGTACCACAATAACTGTATTGGTTGAAGCAAAAACATACAATTTTCAAAAAATAGCTAAAATTAGAAGAAACTCTGATATTCACAAAGTCAACATATCAAAATAGGAATATTGTTCCCATTAAACACCAAACAGATACTTCAGTGGTAAAATACACTAAAGCAGCATACCTACAGAAATTACTAAAGCTATATGTTCTTCTAAAGCTTCATGATCATTGTTACGAGACAATACACAATGAATGCCAAGAAAGATCAAATACAAAATTTGTAATAAACAGTTAAATCTTTATTTGAGGTTATCACAAAATTCAAGTTTGCAAATAAAGTGAATCATCTCAGCCAAGTTCACTTTTTAGTGACTTTTTTTTAATGTTACCATCTCTTAGCACAAAGCAAAACATGGTCTTCACAATCTATGCACCTATAGTTTGGCAGAAACCAGATTAAACATATGTCACAGGGCAATACTTCAGTATATTTTTTTTTATTTTAACAATATCTTAAAATAAATCTTTGTAAAGATCAGAAAAAGTGAAGAAATTTCAAAGACAGGCTTACCAAAAGTCAAACACTTTGTTCTTCTGATCAGAGCAAATAATAAATGTGACCAATGTGAGAAGATTCCCCCAAAGATTGCAAAACATTAAATTCAAGCAGGAGTAGAAAACTAAATTCTGATTCAGTACTGTAAAAATACACACTAAGAACAGTTTGAGGGTAATATCTTCAAGTTATGACTCCATACTTTGTAAAATGATGTTACAAACTTTAAGTAATTATATTAACTCACACCACAAGGATTCAAAGAAAAACAAAATCTCTTTTATTAGTCAGTCCATTAACATTTCTGTTCTAGAAACAAGCCAATATTCGTAACTGCACTTCACCAAGCCCACACAATTTTCATTAGCTATCTGATACTGTTAATATTATAATTACTATTTCAAATCATTTATCTTGTTTGTAATACAGTGGAAGAAAATGAATGAATAATAAAATTAGCCTGTGTAAGGTATATCACTATTTACTACACAGCAAATGAAAACATAGACCTTCATACCATTGCAAAATTAAATTGTAATGGTAACATTCAAATGCATTATAACAACTAAAAGATCAAGAATAACAGAAGATAAATGCTTATTAATCTTTAGGCAAGTTCATGGAAATGTTCCATCATTTCATGTTCTAACTTGTTTAAAAGCTTATACTTGTCTGCCTGTGAGCATATAAATAGTAAATATTCTGGGGAAATGCTGATTAGACACATCCTGACATAAGTTGTTAATACTGAACAATTTGAAAAGTAATGTCGTAGCTTTCTTGTCTGAAAAAATAGTGAACATCACAAGAAACAGTTGGAAAGTATGAAGAATATGCAAATTCTCTTACTACCGCTGTTCCTTACACTTGTATTGTTTCAGCTTGTAAAAAGTTTCTACATTTATGTCTTTCATAATATTTGCCTGTTATGTGCCTTTTATTATGGTCAAAAGTTATAATAGTACTTAAAAATGAAAACAAACTGTCTCAAATTATTGTGGTTGTGACTGTTTATATTCATTTTTAAATAATAAATAAACAGCTGTTCTCTATACAGAAATTTTCTCAGAAATTGCTTTACACAGTTCATGAGTATAAAGACACAGGATTCTAAATTTTTGTGGACCATTTCTTATAATATCAATAAATAAGGAAAGTAAAATCTATGTAGATCTCACATGCTACAATCATGATTTAAGTTCAGAAATCAAAAGCCAGTTACCAACACAAGTTAACCTACAGAGCTCCTTGGTATAATCTGCAAGTATTAAGATACAGCCTTTTAAATTCATATGGGCCATTTTCAAAAATATTTATATCAGGCAGGAGAAACAACTAACAGATATTCCTCTTCTTCTCTTTGTTTGTTTTCTTTCTATGACTGATTTACAACTAAACTTTGAGAATATATTATGCATGTGGATATTATATATGGTATTGATGTACACTACAATAGTAAAAACCAACCAGGTAATCATTTGAGCAGATTATATTCAACATGAGAACACAAAACAACATGACACTTAACAAAACATGGTGTGAAATGTAAGAGGTGAGAGACAAGTCAAAGAAGTCAACATGGAGGAGAATACCAAACCAACAATTATGCTTTGCCATCATCAACAATCACCACAGAGCCCCCCCCCCCCTCCCAGGTAGAGCTGAGCAAGGGGCAGGTGCAGAGCAGGAGATAGTTTTGATGACAAAGCCTTGAACCCATCTGGGAAGATGTAGGCAGCGTCCCGTTCGAAAATAGAGTTGGTCTCCGGCGATCGAGAGGAGAGTGGTCAATGGTGGGTAGAGAGTCATGTGGATTGAAAGGATGCCATCACCTGAAACAGATGGTATTAGAGAGTCAATGTCAGCATCATCGGGGACATCGAATGTCGCAAGAGGGGTGACGTCAAAGTGCGGCAATTTGTTCTGTGGTGGTGTTGAAGAAACGTTGAAGACATAGATCATGGCATTGCACACTCTGATAGATAGGTCATCAATAGTAAAACCATAGACATTGATACTGAACACTGATTTACGTAAGGGAACAGAATCACATGCAGAGGCAGAGACACTGCAATTGATCCCTACAGGAATCACCCAGGAGAGAAACAGTAACCTCACTCTGGGGACCACAACTGTAGAAGAAGAACTGTCATCCATACTTGGGGGGAGAGGGGTGGTATCACCTAAACATCAGATTGGTTTGAGCCAATTAACAGACACTGTTTGCTTCTTTCCTTTAAGTAGAATGTCGAAAGTCTCCTGTCCTCTATTGAACACAGTGTGCAGGTCAGAGTATGGGGCTGGAGTGCAGCTCTGATTGGGCATAACAAAGCATAGTGTAGTCACAGTGTTTGAGGAATACATGAGGAATGGTATGAGCCCTTGGAGGGGGGTATGTAGTTTAGAAATGCATTCGCACACTCATTTAACCAGCTCTGGAAGTTCATCTGTAGTTAAAATGGGCACTGGTTCAACAAACTGAGCAGGTAGGACAAGGTCTTTGCCATATGAGACCTCTGTTAATAAGGCTTGGAGGTTGTCTTTATGCACTGTGTGCACCCTCGTTGAACCCATGGGAGTGCGGAGGACCAAGAACCACTTTGGCACATTCAGAGTACAAAGCCATCTCCCAATTAAGCTGTTACTGTGGGGATAGTATGCTGTTGTATGGAATTTCTCCACCTCACAGAGCTTGCACAGGTGGGAGAACTATGCTGACTCAAATTAATAGTCCTGGTCCATGACAGTTGTGGAAGGGCAACTGAATTGAGCAATCCAGGAATTGATGAAGGCAAGAGCTACAGTCTCAGCTATGATATCAGAGAGTGGGATGGGTTCAACCCATTGTGTCATATGATCAGTAATAATCAGGATGTAATTGAAGCAGTCAGACAGGGGTAGAGGACCGATGATGTCAGTGTGGACATGTTGTAACCTGTCCTTTGGTATGCCAAAAGTTCTGAGGGTTGGCTGGGTATGTCTACCAACATTATACCTTTGACATGGTTTTCCTGCACATGTCAACTCCCTTGAGTCCTTTCCAATCCCCAGCCAGATGAATTATTCCGTTATTATGGTAGTTGTAGCTTCCATTCTCGAAAGGGCGAAGGTGTGAAGGGAGTCAAAAACAGGACAACAAAGGGAGGTGGGGATGACCAGCTGAAGTTTATCTGTGGAAGTGTTACAGGAGATGGGGATTGTGAAGCCTGAGAGGAGGCACTGCCAAGCATTAGAGCACAGTTCGAATCCTGAAGCATTTCCAGCAACTGTGGGCTGTTTTCTTGTAGGCTGACAAGCTCATCCACTTTGATGTGTGAGGTTACAGAGTTTATGCAGGATAGTCCACAACAACATTGTCTGCATCCTGTGCATACTGCACATCAGTGGAGTATCGATAGATGAGGTCCATGTGATGTAGGCATAGTGCAGGCACACCCTTACTTGGGTTTTGAATCGCATATGTCAGTGGATGGTGATCTGTGTAGACAGTGAACTTGCAGTATCATCACAGAAGAATAATACTACTTCATAGACAGCCAGTAATTCGTGGTCAAATGTGGACCACTTGTGCTGAGAGGTTGTCCGTTTATTGGAAAAAAATTTAAAAGGCGCTGTTGTATCACCCCCACATGTTGCTGTAATGCTGCACCTGTTGATGAATCACTCGCATCAATTTAATCGAAATACAAGCATCTGGGATAGGATGGACCAGAGTGACATTGTGGGAATGAGTCATCTTCAGTGCTTTGAAAGCCTGATGTTAGTCTTCTGTCCAGGGAACCTTCCAGGCACCATAGTCCATAAGTGTTTTTGCCATTAAGGGCATCAGTGCAGAAGGCCTGAAGGGATGCAGAATGAGGAATGTGCCATCTGTAAAAGCTCATAGTGCCGAGAAACTGGTGCTACTCATAGTTGTCACCAGGAAGAGGAGGGTGTGTAGTGGAATGAACCTGGATGGAGGTAAGTTGGATGCTATCTGCCAAAAAGCATGAGGTGACATCTCCTTTTGCACAGTTGAGTTTTCTCATGGTTTATCTCAACACAATTCTTATGTAGTATGTTCAGAACATGCTCTGCCTCAGATGAGGAGAAAATGAATATGTCATCTGGATAGATGTACACATATTGTATGCTAAAAATCAAGGAGTCAATGAAGCATTGCCAGATCTGGGCAGCATTTTTTAGGACGTAGAGCATATAACAGTATTCAAAGAGGCCAGAGGGTGTAATCATGGTGGTGTTTGGAATGTTCTCTGTGGGCAATGGAATCTGGTGATAGGCTTTGCAGGAATCCAAAACACTAAACATCTGTGTGCCACTAAGCAGCTGTACAAAGTTGTCTATAATGGTGTGAGCATTAATTCACCACAGAGCCTGGCCAAACTGTCTTTCCTTTGCACTAGGTTTATGGGAGATCAATTCTATCTAACTGGTGAACAGTGTCCTAACTAAGGAGCTCACTAGTAATGGATTTGACGTGGTGGAGTTTCTTTGGATTGGACTGAAGGGCGTTGTGATGAAGAAGATATCACTTAGTGGTATTGATTTCAGGATATGTACTGTTAGTAATGCCTGATAGGTGAGAGTCATCTGGTACCATGAGGGGACTGTTGTTACTGACCTGAGTAGTGAAGGCAGTTGTTGTGGGGTCCACACTTGGTACTCGCATGATAGATTAGTGACATCCTTGTGTAGATGACAATTGTTGCAGCAGACAATGTACCTGTGTTAATTCCTCAGATGCTGAATCGGTTCATTGCTGGGCAATGTTGTGCTTGAATTGGTTACAGTGAGCTTGGCAGTAAAGTAAATGAGCAGTGTCGTAAGGCGAGCCATTAAAGATGAGCTCTCAACCAAAGAATGTATGAGTGGATCCTCAACAGTAGGCAGTAGGAAGAGCCAAACAAGCCCAGAAATGAAGCTCCTGAAGCAGGATGCAGCAAAGCAGCTTCACGAATATTCAGCAAAAAGCTGAAATGTTTTAGGAGCATTCATCAATGTCTGCCACATGGAAAGCCCCATAAAAAGAAGTCCTTGAAAAGTTGTACTGAAAGTTCAACTGTGTCAAGGATGTTAATAATAGTTATTTGTTATTGCCAGAGCAAGTGCAGGAGTTATCACACTGGTCTCAGCACTGTGTCGATCAAAAACTTATAGCCAAAGGCACCAGTGACTGTCACGGTATTCACCATCTGCTGCAGTGTACGCTTTGAGAGGAATTCATGCCTAAACCATACCACATGTGGAGTTCGGGTATGCACAGTGCAGATGACAATTACATGCAACATTGCCGAATGTGGAGTGAAACCAGTATGGCAGGTGCATTGGGTGGGGGCTGGGTTTGGCCACTGTACATGTGCTGTCTGTCGGTAGAGTGGTAGGGGTAGGCGCACTCCAGATGGTATTTTGGCAGCTCTCAGGGACGGCCATGCATCAGGTGTAGACAGTACATGTAAGTTACTACCAGGATGCTGTTTGTTGCGTGTGGGCTGCAAGTGGACTCTTCTGTGTGCTGTTCCAGCAGAGGGGAGGAGGCAGGGGCACAGAGACACTCATCTCTTGTTTCTTGACATTGTTGGTGGTATGGACCAGCTAACAGTGTCAAAGTGAGGTATAATCTGGGTCAGCAAGGTGCAATCTGAAGTCTAGAGCTTTTGACACATGTGATAGCAGGTGAAGTTGCAATTCAGACAGAAGTTTAACAACCAGATGGTCGATACAGCCAGATCCAGCATGAAGGCAATATCAATGCAATGAGGGCAGGAAGGTGGTGCCACTGCTGTAAATGAGTCCTTTCCCCTGAGACTCTACATGTACAATTTGGTGAAGCATGTCTAATGAGGCACAGGAAATATACTTAATAATTGTGTTCTTTGTGACAAAGTATTTATGATGAGGGGAGGGGGGGGGGGGGGGACAAAGCACCAAGTCATTAATTAGGTCAGTGTGGACGTGGACATGGGTGAATAGGTAGACAAAGGGAGAATCATCATCTAATTTACCATGTAAGTAGAATAAGTTCTCAACGAGAACAAACCAAGTGCATGCATTGTCTATTGAGAGAGCAGGCAACTTCAGCAGTTTGCCCCTTTGTGAGTGGTGTGAGAAAGCAGGCCGATACAGGAGGTAACTGGGCTGGCATTGATGGGCAAACTCTCAATTGAGTACAGGAGGTTGTCCAGCAGGGTAGCTGCCCTGGGTCATCATGATGTAGGACTTGCTGATGGGAGTAGCAGGCACAGAGACAAGATCTACTTGCTCCAGGTAGAAACACACACTGGTGCCAGACTGTGCTGTAAGGTCAGGTCTGAAACACACATGAGGTGGAGGCTGAGATATCTAAGCAAGTACACATGAATCCAGTCCAGGCAGAGATGCAGAATGTGAGACACCAAAACCACATTGTTGTGGAGTCGTATAGGTGGATATGGTGAAATGACAAGTGCACATTCATGTTCTGTTTAACAGTTATATGACTGTATATTGCTCTGGGTTCATATGAAATGCACTGTGAAAGGACTTGGAAGTATGTTGGTAATTTGCAGAATATCCACTGTGTGTTGTAAACAAATTTGCCAAATAAAAAATTTTTGCGGAGATGAAACGAATTACGAACATAGTCCAGGCTCACAAATTTGGGTATTACAAATGGTAGTGCTGTAGACTACACTACTAACAGTCAATAACATAATGATTTCAGTAGATTTTATTCAACACAAAAAAACAATACAACATGGCACTTTACAGACCATGGCGTGATATGTATGAGAAGATAGAAGAGTCAAAGAAGATAGAGTAGAAGAGAATACAAAACCAATGATTACACTTTGAGGTGATAGACACTTGCCACAAGTATAACAGCATATGACACGATGGAAATGGCGGTAACAGTGTTCACATATATTGGTATTCCAGATATGGACCAACAGAGTACTGCTGTAAACATTAATTAAGTGCACTTGCAAATATTTTCAAAATAGAATTTAAGTTCTTCAAAAAGAAGGTAGTCATAAAACCAGTTGTTTCATTCTTGAACAGTATAATTATTACTTTAAATGTAAACACTGATGAAAGCTTTATAAAGCTCTCCTTGCACCTCTGTTGCATGTAACTGAATCCATGTACATGAACACATTCTATACAAACACGTTGACATCTGCACTAACTGTCTTCAGAAGATATTCGTTGCAAATACCAGCAAATGAGAAACACACAGTCTGAAACAATAGAATAATAATGGCTTAGAAAAATTGTGAAGCGATTTTCATTATTGGGCTGCAACAGAAAGACAAGACATTCGACTGTTAATTCTATAAGAGCACCTACAGCTGTGTTCCATAAATCACTGAGGCATGTGGCAGAGGAAGCTTTAATTGCACAATATATCAAGATTTCTTCTAAGTCCATTCATGGCTGAAGCCTGGGAAGACTGCGTGTGTGTGTTCATGTGAGCTGTCAGTCAGTTCTCTCATATCTGTAACTTGTGGCTATACATTGTTCTTATATTTATTCTTGAAACAAGATATTCCATTTTAAAATAGTTTTCTGTGAGTTAAGACAGGTGTTCCTTTGTGTACATGTCAGTTCATATTTTTCAGCATCATTTGCCCATATTCTCAACTTTTTGCACAAATTAATACTGTCATTTTACTTGATGTTTCAACATATTTCCATAGTTGTCTTCTTAAGGTGTGTCCAACTTCAGTTTTGATCACTGTCTTTCTGCCAATTGAACTGCATTCAGGGAATGGCATAGCAAATAATTCATAGAACTAGATATGCAATGGAATACTGCTGTTTGCAGTGGGAAACAATCACAGGTATAAAAATCTGTGCACAGCTTGGCCTGTTCACAGTTTGGTTGCAGTCCAAGCAATCATCAACCAAGAACTGCATTCAACACACCTAAAGCAGATATCAAGGAATGCTTTCAAAATATTGTACAAAATAACAATATTAACTAGGTGACAAAACTCAAAAATTGCAATTTATAGATTTTCTTTTTCTTTCCTGGTAATATTGTATTAGAGGTAACTGTATCAAAGTCTTAGGCTTTGACTAATAATTTCCAATTTGTTGAAATACAAGTAGATCTGCACTTGTCACACTTGACTAAGGACCACTGAAATAACTATTATGACTAAAATAACTTTCCACTTAGGGTCAAATTCTGCCTGTGAAGAACTTTTCAATTCAGACATGAAGCTGGCAGTGTAACCCATATAAATGTATATTCTTCAGTAGGCATTAATCTCACACAAGATCAAAATCTTCCCAATGCGGTTACCTCAAGTCATATGTTTGAAGGAAACACAAGCTGTGTTCAAAACAGCAGTCTTCAGATCTCTTTCAGGTTACAGGTTAAAATACTTTACTCACTTGTCTTGCATCTTAAACCAAGTGAACCTTTCTGTACTTTTTAATGACCAGCATCAAAGGGTTGTTGAATTGACTCCTGGTGTGTTCAGTTACTCAGGATGATAACATCCTTTGTAGCTCCTAAGACGGCTTCCTTTATTGCTTGAGATAATTTATGTGGAGGCACAAAATTTTGTGCAGTTTTATTGTGATCCAATACAACAGTCCTTTTGTGATTCCTAGTTTTTGACTGAATACCTCTTTATGTTTTCCAACCAATATATGCAAACTGAAGGGGGATCAGCTGCAGTGGGACATTAAACGGAGTCAACGGTGATGAGTGAAAATGTGTACCGAACCAGGATCTGAACCCGGGATCTTCTGCTTACTAGGCAGGTGTGATTATCACTGCACCATCCAGGACACAACATTATCACAAAAGGCACCGACTATCTTGGTATGCCTCATGACTGATCCACACTCCCACTGAGTGCCACCTACAAATCTCTGACCTACCTGAACAATTCTTCTGGTTCTCTGCGTACCAATGTTGCAATGCCATTAATTTTTGAACACATCAGTTTCACATTCCTTCACTTCAGCTACTTGGTAGATTGGTGAAAATTTGCTATGGCTGCCATCCTTTTCATAAAGTAAATTTTCTTGGCTTCGCCATCTCTTCTTATTCTCATCTTGTTCCTTCTGTAATCTGCTTTACTAGTAGAAGAAACATGCACCTGCAGACTGAAAACCAGGCCACATGCCTCCTGGTATGAGCTCTATCAAATCACAACACTTGCCATTAAAAATCTTCACACTTAGTTGATTCTAATTGATATGGAAAAGATTCAAAAGGAGACAGTGACTTCACAGACAGAAAGGTTTATTGTCTCTAGTGCAAGGCAGGGTACATGTTACTAATGTTTCTACATGCCTGTACTGTGATACACTCTTACATCACATTGTTATTACTTTTCTGAGGGAACCATTGTTTCTACTGATCATTACTGATGAGTCACTTCAATCATTGATGAGTTCTCAATCCTGTCCATGATCACTGCAACATGTAGTGGGTTAGTCAAACTTCTCATGACACGTGGCCATGTATTGTCCAACCACGTCTGACAACCAGCCATGACACCCCATTAGTCCACACCTTCAGCACCTCCTGTAAGCCCCTAAAGAATGGTGCAGCAATCTCTTTAGGAGGAAGGAATTTGTTCAACATAGGGAGAGATGCCTCCCCCCATGAACCATGGACCTTGCCGTTGGTGGGGAGGCTTGCGTGCCTCAGCGATACAGATGGCCGTACCGTAGGTGCAACCACAACGGAGGGGTATCTGTTGAGAGGCCAGACAAACATGTGGTTCCTGAAGAGGGGCAGCAGCCTTTTCAGTAGTTGCAGGGGCAACAGTCTGGATGATTGACTGATCTGGCCTTGCAACATTAACCAAAACGGCCTTGCTGTGCTGGTACTGCGAACGGCTGAAAGCAAGGGGAAACTACAGCCGTAATTTTTCCCGAGGACATGCAGCTTTACTGTATGATTAAATGATGATGCCATCCTCTTGGGTAAAATATTCCGGACGTAAAATAGTCCCCCATTCGGATCTCCGGGCGGGGACTACTCAGGAGGATGTCGTTATCAGGAGAAAGAAAACTGGCGTTCTACGGATCGGAGCATGGAATGTCAGATCCCTTAATCGGGCAGGTAGGTTAGAAAATTTAAAAAGGGAAATGGATAGGTTAAAGTTGGATATAGTGGGAATTAGTGAAGTTCGGTGGCAGGAGGAACAAGACTTTGTGGGGCGGCGAAGAAGTTGTCGAATGAGTTGTTTGAATGTTCATTTCACGTAACAGACTATTGCCGATGCAACATATGTGGGACGGCGAAGAAGTCGTTGTTTAATGTTGAATGAAAGTTGAACATTGCCACCTTAAATCACGCGAGCCTGGCAACTAATTTGGTGGCCAGTCAGAAAGCGAAGGGAAACTTACTGACCTTAGTTCCCAGTCTGCACGGCCACATTCCTGTACAGCCCAGCTAAACGAAAAATATCCATAGTTCTTCACGGGATTAGGGCTGCTTCAATAAAATTTAAAGTTCCAAACAAGATTTTATTATCTTAAAGGCTCACACAAATTACTCGAAACTTCTGAAAATGCTAAAGACATTAAATATTGTTAATTCAGCCAATCGTTTAATAGTTCAGAGGCGACTTCTACAGCAAGTTCCTCCCGAATAGTTCATTACTCTAACTAACGGTGCTCTATTAATAGTTCGCAATAATGTTAAAAAAAAAAGATTAATGCTCGCCTTAAAAGTGGAGTTAGTCACCACTTGCCACGCGGAATTATACTTCACATGGACGGCACAATAACAGTTTGTTACCGAAGTCTAAACGATCCAGGACGGTGTACAGTCCTCGCGATTTTCAATGTCCGTTTACATTGCTAAGTACGCGCATGTCACAGCCCGCTATGACGTCACCCGAGGCGAGGCGCGATCGGACGTTAAGCTCGCGTGGACTAGGCGTTGGTCTAATGCGGAGTGAGCTTACTACTGCCTCTGCCGCTCTTTTTATATAGCTCCGGCGCGTACCGCCAAGAGAGCATCTGTTCTTTCCGTTCCTATGCAGATGCCTGCAGCCTCCAAATGATCGCTATCTCAGGCACATAATCTTAAATATCACATTTAATAATAGCTTTACAAACTTCTCAATTTTTGTATACATACATCTGAGCAGTACAGAAGCACGTAGAAAATCTCAGCCCGCTAAAATTAAAACTTTACTCTCTAGAATTTTTACAATGGAACTAACGGTAGATTGTTACCTCTGAACCATAGCTTTATCAAGACTTGTATCAGCTGTTAATTATGCTACAAGACTAAAACTTGGTGTAGCTTTGTTAATTGTCCTATCTGATCATTGGTCTTAAAGAATTTGTTTTATCATTAAAATTTAAAGTACTTAATCTATAATGCTTATGTACATTTTACTCACAAAAGTAGTTTTTACTAAATTACTAAAAAACTAGAAGAGGTAACTGATTGTGGTATTTCCATTATTATTATTAGGGTGAACAAAATTAAATTTCTAAAAGAACAAACAAGCGATGGATTACTTTAGTATACCTCTTTCAACTTAAGTTGCTTCTTCTTAGGAAATTCCTTATTACTACATACACAAAATAACCATACTCATATACACATAGAAAACCTAGTACAGAAGACATTCACAAATTATTTACATACATTTACATGGAAATATAAATTTTTCAATGGTTACAAAATAGTTTTTTTTTTTTCTTTAAAATCAGTCTCTTCCTGAAAAAGAAAATACACACGACTTTTATCACTGCAACGCACTCACATTTTTCTTTTACTATAATACTCGGCACTGTGGTGGGTGTCCTATTGTAACACTCATTTAATTTCACTGATTGACAAAATTGTGGGAGGAAATTGTATTCACTGTGGTTTGCGTCTCTACTTCCAATCTCCCTACCGCTTGTTGTCAGTCATTCATGCAGCCTGCATGTCCCTGAGAAACAGACAATACAGTCTAAGTTTCTGTTCTCAACTTATATCTAAGGTAGGACAAAGTACATTTTATAGTTTATATTCTGGCACTATTTTACTAATTGTGAAGTTGTCAGAAAGACATTTAGCACTAAGTCGTATCTGATACAATAGCTCCTACTTTCTTCTTTCATAAATAATCTTTTAGGTTCCTAAATAGTGAAAATTCTTTTAGCAAATTAATATATTAAGATCTTGCTTCAACTTAGAAAATTGAGTAACCTTTTAGTTTTAATGTACTCTGGCTTAATTATCGTATGGATTAGTTCATCAAAGAAGTCATTTGCTGACCAGCACTTTGCTTTATTGTATGAATTACTAAAGAAATTAGTTATTTTCAGTATACCGATTCCAAATTTCTGCATTTTCCAATATTTGTGTGTTTCTGTTGTCTGTTTAACTATTTATTTGCCTCAAGCAAGATTTAGCGTTTTTCACCATTTCACGAGACGTGAGGGAATTATTCTTTAATCCTACATCATTTACTTCAATTTACTTACTTCACTTCTTCACCTTATTCATTTTCTCCCTTTTCCTTTTGCCAGCCTATTGACGTCCTGTTTCTATATATTTGGTGCGATCCTCACACCACTTCCACACATCTCCATTTATTTAATTCTAAAACGCCATTGCTTGCCTCTATGAGCATTACCTTCTTACGCTGTTTTCCTTCAGACAACCTTATTTCTAGCAACATACTACCTTCTGCATAATCTCATGGATTATTCATATTCATACCGTACTTCGTATACTGCAAAGTGTCTCTCTTAGTTGTAGTTTCTAACCCTTTACAATTACATGAAATATTTTAATTTATTTATTTTAGCCATGTTTGCCTCTTATTGGTACTCAGACTTTTGTTTTGCCATTCACTAGGTAGATCCTTACTAAGAATACTTAAAACCTAATAGCATATATACAACATGAAGACATATGTGATTCTTACCTGTTATGATAGACCAGAAGAAGGGAATGAAACTTGAAAAGGAAATAAAGTTTCACCCAGCTGGGACTGCACGGTACGCCAAACCGTGTATCCGCCAAAGAGTGGCAGACTCCCTACAGTAATTAATTACTGTTAATTTTAAATTCCTTTAGATCCACAATATTTCTTAGACCTAGTTCTCTCTTACTCTTTGGATATTCCAAACGATAGGCATTTGCATGAGGTTTACTTACTATTCTAAATGGTCCATGATATACATGCATAAACTTTTTAGTTTCTGCAGAAATTTTCTTTGATTTTTCTTTTGTTTTGACCAGCACTAGCTCACCAATTTTAAAACTAGTGGGGGAAGCCCTTGCATCATGCCTCTTTTTCCTATCTAAAGCTCTTTTGCGTATATTTGCCCTGGCCTGTGCTTTCTTCTCATCCAATGTACTCTGACTTAGAACTGGAAAGTCAATCATACTCGGAATGATATTATGTGGTTCCTGATTGAACATCAGCTCACATGGAGCAAAACCTGTGGCATCGTGTTTCAGATTATTAATTATCTCTTCAAAATACTTAATATGATCAGCCCATGTTGAATGCTTCCTAGCACAGTAGGTTCTACATAGTCTATTCAGTTCTCGCATAACCCTTTCACTCATATTTCCTTGCGGAAAGTATGCTGAAATCCTTATATGCCGAGTTCCGCTCCTTTCAAGACACAACTTAAATTTTTCTGATACAAATTGAGGACCATTATCTGACAATAGGTTCTTTGGCTTGCCAATTTTCACAAAATAATCTTTCTCCAATTTATCTACAAGTGTTTTGGCATTGGCTCTCTTAATCGGATACAGTTTAACATATTTACTAAACCCATCAATCACCACAAAAACATGCGTACATCCTCCTTTAGATGTCGGGAGAGGTCCAAAAAGATCAACTGCACATAACTCTAAGGGTTCACTTGGGTCTACGTGATGCATATCCCCTTGCACTATTTTATTTACTGCTCTTACCTTTTGACAAATAACACAGGATGCTAACCTTTCTGCAACTCTACGATGCATGTTATCAAAGATGACTTTCTCATTTAGTTTAGCAATGCACTTTTTTGTACCATAATGACCATACCTTAGATGTACATAATCTATTAGCAGATCTACGTGCTGTGAAGGAAAACACACTTTCCATTCTGCTAAAGTTACCTTCCTCCTACGGAACAAAATTCCTTTGTGTAGACAGTAATATTGTGCTACCTTTGGATAATTAGGGTCCCCTAAATAGCTTTTAACTAGCTTCAATTGATCATCCTCATTCTGTTCTCGTCTTAAATTCTTAAATACTTTCTTTAAGGCACTCTCCTCTCTGAGCTCATGTACTGTCAACATACTTACCTCATTCCTTTCTGCCAAAGGAAGTTCTGATTCATTCCATAATTCAGCACTTCTTGATAGCCCATCTGCTACCAAATTGCTCTTTCCCTGTATATAATTAATTTCAAGATCAAACTGCTGAAGGTACATGGCCCACCTTGTCAACCTTGGATGCCTTAGTTTACAAGTCTTCAAAAATGTAAGTGCTTTGTGATCACTATAGATAATTACCTTCCGTCCTAACAAATAGTGCTCAAACTTCTGCATACCAAATACTATGGCTAGTGCCTCTAATTCTGAGATAGCATAATTTCGCTCAGCAGATTGTAATGAACGACTTGCAAAAGCAATAGTTTTATGAACCTCCTGGTCGCCTTCTGTTTCTAGCTGAAACAATTCTACAGCAATCCCATAACCACTTGCATCCACTGACATGCAAAAGGGTCTTGTAAAATCGGGATGGTGCAAGAGCGGACTATTAATCAAACAATCTTTTAATCCCTCAAAAGCAGACTGGCATTCTGGAGTCCAAACCCATGGGGTATTCTTTTTTAGCAGGTTGAGTAAACATGGATCATTAAATAAATGATCTTTAACAAAACGTCGGTAGAATCCAAACAAACCAAACATTGACCTGAGTTGCTTTTTATTTCGGGGCGCTTCAAACTTTTCAATACATGATAATTTGGATGGATCAGGTAATATACCCTCTCTGCTAATTTCATGGCCCAGGAATTTTATTCTGTCCTTTACACATTCAGTCTTTTCTAACTTTAATTTCATACCTCCATTTTCAAGAGCTTCTAGTACCCTGTCCAACAGACTGATATGTTCTTCCCATGTGGGAGTTGCCAACAGAATATCGTCTACGTAAATGGTTACTTGATCTAATAATTCCTGTCCTAATACATGAGCCATAACTCTTACAAAGGCACACACTGAAATATTCAATCCGAACGGAACTACTTTATACTGGTAGCATACTCCTTCATACAAAAATGCTGTATACTTACGTGATTCCTTAGCCAGCGGCAAATTCCAGTAACCACATGTTATGTCCATGGAAGTAAAGTACTTATGCCCCTCGGAACTTTTGAATTAACTCATCCATATTTTGAGGACGATCACTTTCTCTGATGACAATTTCATTTAACCAGCGTGCATCCAATACTAATCTAACACTTCCATCATGCTTAGGCACTACAACAAGAGGACTATTGTATTCACTAATTGCTTGCTCTATGACACCCCATGCCAACATACGTTTAATTTCATTTCGCACTGCTTGTTTCCTTGCAACATGTATTGGATAAGGCTTCTTAAAAAATACCTTCCCAGGCTTGATATTCAAATGGCATTCATAACCTTTAACTTCACCAGGTGCGTTTGAGAATACATTACTATGCTTAGTTAACACACTCTTTAACTCTGATCTTTGTTCGTCAGCAATTTGCTTTGTTGATTGTACCTTTTCCTCTATTTCCTTTAGGATGTGTCTCTCTTCAACCTTAGCACTTTCCTCATTCTCACTGAAAACCAAATTTTCCTGCAAGTATCCTTTATTCTTTATTATTCTAATAGGCAGTTCCCAAGTTTCATTACTACCGCCTATATGACTTCCTATAAAAGACTCTCTTATCACTTTAGAGTAAGGTAAAGTTAAAATTAAGTTGTTCTGATCAAAATTGATCTTTCCCTGGTACTTTGATAAGAAATCAGTACCAATCAACATATCAACACTTAAGCCTAGCACAATCAAACAAGGATGATCTATTACTACGTCATTTATACCAATGGGTATCAAAGCTTCGTGTTGAACTGGTCTAGAGACTTTTCCAGTAGCACCTATAATCTTTAAGCCACTTACTTTCATAACTGTTAACTTCTCTTTATTGGGTATGGTGTCAAAAAATGTTTGTGATAAAGCACTTGCTTCACTGCCACTGTCAAGCAGACAACGCACAGTGACTCCTGATATGTTTACTTTGATAACAGGGTGAGTTATTTTACATTGAACAGGTTGCTCACACACCTCGTCTAATAAATCTCGTTCTATGTTCTTCCAGCTAAAGTAATTCTGATCAGTTGCAATTACATTTACATTTACATCCTGGGGCTCATCATGCTCTATAATCTTAGCTGCTTTCTCTAATCTGTCCACTAACTTTAAATCGAAGCATCTGACGACTTTTTCTACTTTTGTTTGCTGCACATCAGCCAAACTATCCTCTACCTCTGAGCAACTGCGTCCCTGCGCAATATTGCTGTTCATAAGAATGTCGTCACCTTCAACCATTTGTGGCACGTTTACACAGCTACTAGATTCTTTCACCTCGTTACTATTTCTACCCCCTTCATTCATCATTTCCTCCTCTCTAAAGTTTTGCAGTACTGATTCTACTTCTGCTACTTCTACTTCAGCTTTTAGATTGCCATTTTCATCGAAGATGTAAGCTTTTACTTCATCATTATTCCCATCAGACTCAAACCCATTATCCACCTTGAGTTCCTGTTCTTCCTTGACCCATTTTTCTAGTGTATCCAAAATACTATCCACTATTTTGTGAGAGTGGCTTAACACATCACTGGTATTATCTGTATTTATTTCGTCATCCATGTTGTCTGTCTGTGTATGTTGGCTGATTGTCTGTGTTTCCGTTACTGGCTGTGTTACTGTTACCGCCTGGTGAGCGCCACTTTCCTCATAGACGGGATTTAGTTTCCCACACGCGGCCTGTTGTGTTCATCTGTGACACCACTAGATATAGTAGCATCATGACTCCCTTCTTGTCTTAATGGCATAGTATTTACTTCTCCACTTTCGTCATAGTAGTTGTTACGAAAGCGTGGTGAGTATCTACCCCCTCTTCCTCTGCCACGGCTTTGGTTTCGATAGTCTGTTTTGGTGTGCCTAACTTCCATATTTCTAACGTTCACGTTTCCATTATTTTGTACGTGATTGTTAGAAGATTTGTTATTCTGCTGCACCTGCTCCTCAGCAGCAGCTACTCTTTCCACTCTTTCCAGATATTCAATAAATTTGTCTATATTATCTCTAGGGGCGGAAATGATCCTCTTCTGCCAGTACCACGGCAGCTTACCTTCTAAACCCATAATGATCATATCTGGCTTCATCTTTTCTGTCAAATGTGACAGTCTTGAAACCCACTTCCTAGCGAAATCCTTTACTGATTCACGCCCTGGGAAAAACTTCTTACCACTCCAGAATTCCCTTAACACATCATTTTGTTTGTTATGTGACCAGTATTCGTTGAGAAATGCAGACTTAAATTCAGATAAAGTTTTACATTTGATCATTACATCCGCTGACCATCGCAAAGCATCACCTGACAAATGACTTCTTATAAATGAAATTTTTTCTCTTTCTGACCAAGTGTTGGGGAGAACATCCTCAAAGTCATTCCAAAATTCAAGAGGGTGAATGTACTTATCAGGATCAAAGCGCAAAAACTGTCGACACCCTATAAAAGCGGCGTCAACTGAAGTCACATGCTGTACAGTAGAATGACTAGAATTAACAGAGGTTACTCTATTTTCTAGGTTAGCAATGTTAGTATTTAATTCCTCTACTTGTGACTCTACTGCTTCTATCCTGGCAGAACATCTTTGTTCCACTGCACCACGAATTTCGGTACAGGTTTCTTTTACTTTCTCAATGTTTTTCTGACAAGTATCTACTTTAATTTGTACCTCTTTAACTTTGTCAGAGCAAAGTTTGGACTCGTTGCTCAATCTTTCGGACAACCTCTCTTCCAAAAGTTCATCTGCCTCTTGATAATTTTTTTGAATTTGATCTATTTCACATTTGAAAGTACTATGCATTTTAGTTAACTGTTGCCCTACTTTTACTTGAATGTCATGATGAATAGCATCTATCTTATAATTCAAACTATTCCATTTTGATTGCAGTTCTTCTTTTAGTTCTTTATTACTATCCTCAATTTTAGCCTCAATTTTATTTTGGTTTGATTCGAGTTTGGCAAACAGTATTTGCATCCAATCCGGAGCTTCTACCTTGATACTTTGTATCTCTTGACTTGACTGAGCTGGAGATATATTGAGCTCAGTTTCACTACCTGACAAAGTTAGCAACTCTACTGGCTCCCTTTTGACTTCTATTTCACTTATTGATTGCATCCCTGCACTCTCATTTAAATTAAAGTCATAATTTACTGGTGACAAATTATGTTCTAGTTCAATATTTGAGGGATTAATGGAACCATCCTCATTAAACTCAATTCCTGATCGTGAGGATTCTTGGTCAGAGACCGGTTCCCTTCTGAAATGTACACTACTTTCCATATCTTTTAGTTTGTTAGCAGCAGTTAATAAATATTTTAAAAGTCTTTGACTTAACTTAAATGCTTGATTTCGACGAATGTTGTCGTCGCGGTGTACCAGCAATCGTGATGCGACGCGTCGCGACGTATTGAAGGCAGCAGCAGCAGCTGTAGCGTCGAGTACCACCACAGGAATCGCCTACTGCAATAGCTCCAGGGGGGGGGGGGGGGGGGGCAGCAAGGCACCGTTGACCGCTCGGCGCAGCCGGCAGCTGTCTCGCAGATCAGCGCAGCTCCGCGATGACGCACCGTCTTCCTTTAGTCTCAGCGCCGTCGGCAGCCGCGATCCAGCATCGTCGCCTTCCTCACCATCGTCACTAACCAACGTACAGCGGTAGACACTTATTGTTTATACACTACACCCGCCTTTACTGGTAACACTGTTCCCACACTAGTTCAATTCAGTGTCCTGTTATTGCCTACCGAGTTCGTTAATTTATACCAATCGCTTTCACACATCGAGCACTTTTATTTGCTTTTAATTCAGTTTTCCCGGCCGATAAGCACCATATGTGGGGCGGCGAAGAAGTTGTCGAATGAGTTGTTTGAATGTTCATTTCACGTAACAGACTATTGCCGATGCAACATATGTGGGACGGCGAAGAAGTCGTTGTTTAATGTTGAATGAAAGTTGAACATTGCCACCTTAAATCACGCGAGCCTGGCAACTAATTTGGTGGCCAGTCAGAAAGCGAAGGGAAACTTACTGACCTTAGTTCCCAGTCTGCACGGCCACATTCCTGTACAGCCCAGCTAAACGAAAAATATCCATAGTTCTTCACGGGATTAGGGCTGCTTCAATAAAATTTAAAGTTCCAAACAAGATTTTATTATCTTAAAGGCTCACACAAATTACTCGAAACTTCTGAAAATGCTAAAGACATTAAATATTGTTAATTCAGCCAATCGTTTAATAGTTCAGAGACGACTTCTACAGCAAGTTCCTCCCGAATAGTTCATTACTCTAACTAACGGTGCTCTATTAATAGTTCGCAATAATGTTAAAAAAAAAGATTAATGCTCGCCTTAAAAGTGGAGTTAGTCACCACTTGCCACGCGGAATTATACTTCACACGGACGGCACAATAACAGTTTGTTACCGAAGTCTAAACGATCCAGGACGGTGTACAGTCCTCGCGATTTTCAATGTCCGTTTACATTGCTAAGTACGCGCATGTCACAGCCCGCTATGACGTCACCCGAGGCGAGGCGCGATCGGACGTTAAGCTCGCGTGGACTAGGCGTTGGTCTAATGCGGAGTGAGCTTACTACTGCCTCTGCCGCTCTTTTTATATAGCTCCGGCGCGTACCGCCAAGAGAGCATCTGTTCTTTCCGTTCCTATGCAGATGCCTGCAGCCTCCAAATGATCGCTATCTCAGGCACATAATCTTAAATATCACATTTAATAATAGCTTTACAAACTTCTCAATTTTTGTGTACATACATCTGAGCAGTACAGAAGCACGTAGAAAATCTCAGCCCGCTAAAATTAAAACTTTACTCTCTAGAATTTTTACAATGGAACTAACGGTAGATTGTTACCTCTGAACCATAGCTTTATCAAGACTTGTATCAGCTGTTAATTATGCTACAAGACTAAAACTTGGTGTAGCTTTGTTAATTGTCCAATCTGATCATTGGTCTTAAAGAATTTGTTTTATCATTAAAATTTAAAGTACTTAATCTATAATGCTTATGTACATTTTACTCACAAAAGTAGTTTTTACTAAATTACTAAAAAACTAGAAGAGGTAACTGATTGTGGTATTTCCATTATTATTATTAGGGTGAACTGAAGCATCCTACCAATTTTCAATATTGTAGCTCTATTATTTCGCGCCTCTGATTTTTCCGAAAAACGCAGATTCTGGAGTCAATTTTAGTTTTATGGTTTTGGAAACCAGCACCACTCATTAATGACTTCTTACTGCACCTTCTCACCAAATTTTGGCTTCCTAGCGTCATTATTTAGCACCTCCTATTTTTCTTTCAAAACGTGAATTTTACGTAAACTACTAATTTTATAACATTAAGATTTGTTACCTGAAACATTATTACATAGAACTATACTTTAACAAAGTTTTACACACAAATCTTAATTTTTACTTTTATGTTAAATGTGGTGCAATACTATATGCAGGCGCGTTACGATGACGTGACGCTACTAGCAGTGAACTAGGGTAAGTCCCGTGCACTCGCTCGCCTCTGTATCTTATACATGATACAGCGCTTGCTTTGCTTCAACTTCTGGTCAGTTGACTACAGGGTTATAAACACAAAATCAAATAGGGGTAATGCAGGAGTAGGTTTAATAATGAATAGGAAAATAGGAATGCGGGTAATCTACTACAAACAGCATAGTGAACGCATTATTGTGGCCAAGATAGATACGAAGCCCACACCTACTACAGTAGTACAAGTTTATATGCCAACTAGCTCTGCAGATGATGAAGAAATTGAAGAAATGTACGATGAAATAAAAGAAATTATTCAGATAGTGAAGGGAGACGAAAATTTAATAGTAATGGGTGACTGGAATTCGAGTGTAGGAAAAGGGAGAGAAGGAAACATAGTAGGTGAATATGGATTGGGGCTAAGAAATGAAAGAGGAAGCCGCCTAGTAGAATTTTGCACAGAGCACAACTTAATCATAGCTAACACTTGGTTTAAGAATCATGAAAGAAGGTTGTATACGTGGAAGAACCCTGGAGATACTAAAAGGTATCAGATAGATTATATAATGGTAAGACAGAGATTTAGGAACCAGGTTTTAAGTTGTAAGACATTTCCAGGGGCAGATGTGGACTCTGACCACAATCTATTGGTTATGACCTGTAGATTAAAACTGAAGAAACTGCAAAAATGTGAGAAATTAAGGAGATGGGACCTGGATAAACTGAAAAAACCAGAGGTTCTACAGAGTTTCAGAGAGAGCATAGGGGAACAATTGACAGGAATAGGGGAAAGAAATACAGTGGAAGAAGAATGGGTAGCTCTGAGGAATGTAGTAGTGAAGGCAGCAGAGGATAAAGTAGGTACAAAGACGAGGGCTGCTAGAAATCCTTGGGTAACAGAAGAAATATTGAATTTAATTGATGAAAGGAGAAAATATAAAAATGCAGTAAATGAAGCAGGCAAAAAGGAATACAAACGTCTCAAAAATGAGATCGACAGGAAGTGCAAAATGGCTAAACAGGGATGGCTAGAGGACAAATGTAAGGATGTAGAAGCTTATCTCACTAGGGGTAAGATAGATACTGCCTACAGGAAAATTAAAGAGACCTTTGGAGAGAAGAGAACCACGTGTATGAATATCAAGAGCTCAGATGGCAGCCCAGTTCTAAGCAAAGAAGGGAAGGCAGAAAGGTGGAAGGAGTATATAGAAGGTTTATACAAGGGCGATGTACTTGAGGACAATATTATGGAAATAGAAGAGGATGTAGATGAAGACGAAATGGGAGATACGATACTGCGTGAAGAGTTTGACAGAGCACTGAAAGACCTGAGTCGAAACAAGGCCCCCGGAGTAGACAACATTCCATTAGAACTACTGACGGCCTTGGGAGAGCCAGTCATGACAAAACTCTACCAGCTGGTGAACAAGATGTATGAGACAGGCGAAATACCTTCAGACTTCAAGAAGAATATAATAATTCCAATCCCAAAGAAAGCAGGTGCTGACAGATGTGAAAATTACCGAACTATCAGTTTAATAAGCCATGGCTGCAAAATACTGACGCGAATTCTTTACAGACGAATGGAAAAACTGGTAGATGCAGACCTCGGGGAGGATCAGTTTGGATTCCGTCGAAATGTTGGAACACGTGAGGCAATACTAACCTTACGACTTATCTTAGAAGAAAGATTAAGAAAAGGCAAACCTACGTTTCTAGCATTTGTAGACTTAGAGAAAGCTTTTGACAATGTTGACTGGAATACTCTTTTTCAAATTCTAAAGGTGGCAGGGGTAAAATACAGGGAGCGAAAGGCTGTTTATAATTTGTACAGAAACCAGATGGCAGTAATAAGAGTTGAGGGGCATGAAAGGGAAGCAGTGGTTGGGAAAGGAGTGAGACAGGGCTGTAGCCTCTCCCCGATGTTATTCAATCTGTATATTGAGCAAGCAGTAAAGGAAACAAAAGAAAAATTTGGAGTAGGTATTAAAATTCATGGAGATGAAGTAAAAACTTTGAGGTTCGCCGATGACATTGTAATTCTGTCAGAGACGGCAAAGGACTTGGAAGAGCAGTTGAACGGAATGGACAGTGTCTTGAAAGGAGGATATAAGATGAACATTAACAAAAGCAAAACGAGGATAAGGGAATGTAGTCAAATTAAATCGGGTGATGCTGAGGGAATTAGATTAGGAAATGAGGCACTTAAAGTAGTAAAGGAGTTTTGCTATTTAGGAAGTAAAATAACTGATGATGGTCGAAGTAGAGAGGATATAAAATGTAGACTGGCAATGGCAAGGAAAGCGTTTCTGAAGAAGAGAAATTTGTTAACATCGAATATAGATTTATGTATCAGGAAGTCGTTTCTGAAAGTATTTGTTTGGAGTGTAGCCATGTATGGAAGTGAAACATGGACGATAACTAGTTTGGACAAGAAGAGAATAGAAGCTTTCGAAATGTGGTGCTACAGAAGAATACTGAAGATAAGGTGGATAGATCACGTAACTAATGAGGAGGTATTGAATAGGATTGGGGAGAAGAGAAGTTTGTGGCACAACTTGACTAGAAGAAGGGATCGGTTGGTAGGACATGTTTTGAGGCATCAAGGGATCACAAATTTAGCATTGGAGGGCAGCGTGGAGGGTAAAAATCGTAGAGGGAGACCGAGAGATGAGTACACTAAGCAGATTCAGAAGGATGTAGGTTGCAGTAGGTACTGGGAGATGAAGAAGCTTGCACAGGATAGGATAGCATGGAGAGCTGCATCAAACCAGTCTCAGGACTGAAGACCACAACAACAACAACAACAACAGGGAGAGATGACCACAAAATGTTTCCTTCCTTGGATAAGCTGTGGAAGGAACTTAGGGCTAAGTGACAAGCAGAGAAATTCTCCCTCCAATACTTGGTTTGGACAGGGACAGATGGGGATTCTTTTTTGTCCACAAAGCCTTTATTCTTGGTAAAGAAAACAGAGATTAAATTTAGGGAGGTTTCAGCCATCTCCAAAATGAAGAATGAGTCAATTTTGATTAAAACAGCATTCCCTGCCCAATCACACATCTTGCATACTTGTAACAAGCTGGGTGACATTCCAGTGACTATCACTCTCTGTAATAGTCTACATATGGTTCAAGCCATCATTTTCCATCGTGACCTCCTCTTGCAATCTGATGATGAGTTATGCCTCAACTTACATCAGGATGTAAACTTTGTCCATCTTGTCCTCAGGGGGCCAAAGAACAATAGGGTTGCTAGCAGGACCTTCATCTTGGCCTTTGAGGGCGTTTCATTGCCCGAAAAAGTCATAATGATAGTATATCAATGTGGCATGAAACCATATCTTCTCCTCTATTCAATGCTTGAAATGTATGAAATTCAGGCACATGTCTTTGCGTTGTGATGCCAGCTTAGTCTGTAGGGATTGTGGTCGACCATTGTGCCCTTTCCCCATCTGGATCACGTGTTGAGAGCACCATTCTCCATGCTCACCAGACTCCACCATCTTCCATAGAGAGGTAAAGGTACGGGAATATAAGACTCTGCACAGACTAACATATCAAGTGGAGAAGAAAGAGTATGAGCATCTACATCCTGCGTGCATGACAGTGCCATATGATTCAACTGTGACAACGTTGCCCTCATCGCAGACGGTATTCTCACCTGCAATGCCTCCTACAGTGAGCCCTCGGGGTTGCTTGACTGCACCTGCCTCCCTGATAGTTGGGGGCTAAGGATTCTGCTGGTCTAGAAATGGATATTAGCCAGTGGTTGAAAGAGCCACAGGCTGTTGGTCATAGGGCTTAGCAATCTTCCTCAGTCCCTGTAACTAATTCATAGAAGACCTCCCAGTCATCCAAAAACCCTAAGGAGAAGAAAGACAAAAAGAAGTCTTCCAGGACAAAGGATATTCTGATGGGTCTCACGTCAACACATCCTCTCACATGTTCTGCTTTAGTGACCAAGGTGCCAATTCCGGTAGCACCTGAGCCTTCAGATCACAGCACACATTGTGTCTCAGAATCTATAAGCCTTGATACCATACCCTCTCAGCCAGTGGCAGCAGGTGACCCTGCAACATAACCTGCCACCTTTGTCCCTTCATGCCATCACAAATACCAACAGCATAATTTTATATTGGATTGTAATGCCTTTTTCCACCACCTAGCTGAGCTACAACATGTCTTAAGCTCCTCCCCTGTTTTCTACATTACCCTTCAGGAAACTTTGTTTCCAGCAATGCAGACTCGTGCCTTTAGTGGCTACTGGGAAGGTTTTGAGAATTGTCCTGATTATCATAGGGTGGAGGGTGAATTTGCACATGTACTCAGGACTCTGTATATAGCAGACTTGTACCTCTTGAAATACCTTTGAAGGCTGTGGCTGTTTGTGTAAGGTCATTTCAGGATTTTACCATCTGTAATGTTTATCTTCCTCCCAGTGGTGGAGTGCTTCAGAACGTATTGTCTGCATTGGTTTCTCAGCCTCCCCTGCCCTTCCTAATCTTGGGAGACTTCAATGCCCATAACCCTTTGTTGGGTGCACAAACACTGGCCTCAGTAACGACATTGAAAACTTCGTGGCAGATCTCAACCTATTCTCTTGAATGCTGGTGCCCCCATAAGCTTCAGCATGGTATACGGAATGTACTTGGCCACTGCTCTTTCTATCTGCAGCCCTGGTCTTCCATCCACCCATTCTTGGCTCTACGATGACCTATGTGCTAGTGACCACTTCCCAGTCTTCCTGTCCCTCCCTCAGCATCACTCCCCTGGGCGTCCACTCAGATAGGGTCTCCACAATGCCGACTGGGATGCTTTCACCTCCACTGCCACTATTAGTTGCCCACTACATGGAGATATTGACGCAGCTGCCCAGAGTACAACAGCAGTGATTGCAACAGCAGCCAACTTAGTGATACCCTAGTCTTCAGGATACTCCCTTTTGAAGATAGTATCTTGGTGAACTTGAGAAATCGTGAAGGCCATTCGAGATTGCAGGTGGTTTAACAACGCCATAAGGGACATTCATCGATGGAGGACCACACTCCCTTTAAATGGGTACAAATACCAGTCCTCTGCAGGTCTAATTAGTGTTTCTTTGAACGGTTCTGTTTTCACTCACCCAGAGCTGTCGCCAAACAGTTTGCTGTGCATTATGCTCGAGCCTCTGCATCTGTGAACTATCAATCTGCCTTTCATATCCTTAAACAGTGGGTGGAGTGACTGCACTTACCTTTCACTACACAGCACCTGGAGCGCTATAATGTGCCTTTCAGTGAGTGCAAATTCTTCAGTGGCCTGGCTCTTTGCCATGAAACAGCCCCTGGGCCAGACTGCACCCACAACCAAATGCTCAGATGCTTTAAATGATGACCCTAGTAGTATACTACAATCCCCTGCATATCGCTCACATAGGGATCAAGGGACAGGATTAGAATAATTACTGGATGCACAGAGGCATTCAAATAATCATTCTTCCCGCACTCCATACCTAAACGAAACAGGAAGAAACCCTATAAACTGGTACAATGGGTCACATCCTCTGCCATGCACCTCACTGGGGTTTGCACAGTGTGGATGTAGATGTAGAAATTTACATGCCCTGTCAAAGTGTTGGTAACAGTAATGTACTTATATATAAATGCATTATAAAAGATCAGACATGATCACAAATGTGAGCCGGCTGCTGTAGCCGAGCAGTTCTAGGCACTTCAGTCTGGAATCGAGCAGCCACTACGGTCACAGGTTTGATTCCTGCCTCGGGCATGGATGTGTGTCATGTCCTTAGGTTAGTTAGGTTTAAGTAGTTCTAAGTCTAGGAGACTGATGGCCTCAGATGTTAAGTCCCATAGTGCTTAGAGCCATTTGCATCATTTGAACCATCACAAATGTTTATTAAATGTTTTAATTATCATTTTTCCTGTACTTGTTGCATTGTATTACAGCAGACTTGATTCAATGCCATATTCCTACCTGCAAATACTTACTGCATTTTAAGATGACCATCTCTATAATGCACATTCACAAATCCATAAAACTTCTGTTTGAAATTTATACCATAGCATCTGATCACTATGGTACACATACTTCAATGAGTTGTCAGCACTGGAAGACAAACAATAAAGCATTCCCCCTCTCACATCTCCTAATTCCGCAATAGCAAAGCAGCTTACCCCTCTGCCCCTGAGGCAAGCGGCCAACTTTGCTTAACTCATGCCCGAATTCACCAAAGTCAATTAAATTTAAGCACATCTTAAAATATTACTTTTTGTGTAAGTGTTTTTGTTTGTTATTAATATTAGATGCAAAAAAACTATTGAAACAACTACCATTTTATAAAATTTCAGTGATGAGGAAATTTTTCAAAATAAAGAACCTAAACAACTGAAAGAAATATTTCCATTTTCTACAAATGTATTTAGGAAACAAAGGGTCAGAAGAAAAAAGATATTGTAATTGATACAATATTTAAAGAAGATTACAAACTATACATTTTGAAAATAATATAAACTCAATAGAGCATAACCATTTCTTAAATGGACTGAAGTCAAAAATCATGAAATAGTTAAAGAAAATTTAAAATTATATAATGGGTTGAAAATTAATTTACATTCATTTTTTGGTTACAGATTGCAGGCAAATGGTGAAGTTCAGAAATTAGGACTACACACAGAAAACAGTAGTATCAGTACAGAGAAAATTTTGGCTAAGAAATTCGAGCATGGGCAGCAAGGTATTTTAACCAAAATGTCTAAGTTTCGGGCTCAAGACTCAGGGTGGACACTATAAAGAATTCTTGGCCTACAACAAGAAATTAATAGATATGTTCCACTGAGAGAATCATCATATATAGAGTTACCTAAAGAAATGAAACAAAAACAAACTTGACGTAATGTAAAAAATAATGTTAAAAAATCTGTATGTGGTCCATAGCTTCCACAATGGATCCAATAAATAGACAGAAATTTAAAAATCTAGATATAATAAATAATTATAAACAATATGTTAAAGAGCTTGGAGAAAGAATAACTAGTATCTCGTTTCTTGTTTGAACTGATAATATTTTTAAAACTGAGAATAAGATTAATGTATCTATTAAAGTTTACTCGTTTGATGGAAAATTTCAAGTGTACCCATTAAAAGTTATGAAATGTAAGAAAGATAGACATGTTGTATTCTTCTTTTTTCAAGAATTTAAGTAGCTCACATTATTGTTGAATTAAAGATTTGTCTCAACTTGTTCCAAGTCAAATTTAAAAAAAAAGAATCAAAATTTATTTGTGATATGTGTCTATTACATTTGAATAGCACAGACAAACTAGATGGTTGCACAAAATTTTGCTAAATTAACAATAAATTAACAGTAGAACTGCCAAAGAAAGGCTCATATGTATGTTTTCAAGATTATCAGTATACACAAAAAGTTCCAATTGTTATTATGCTGAGTCTGAGGATTTATTATTGATGCTAGACAACTATCAATCAAATCTAGAAAGCATGTATGGAATGAAATACCAAAGGCATGAACCAAGTGGTTGTTGTTAGTGTATCAAGCATATTAATTGACATTATAAATACCCAGCTGTATATAGAGGACCAAAATGCCATAATAAATTTATTGAATGTATCAAAAAAGAGGTTGAGGAATTTGGGATAATTTATTATCAAATTGAAGAAATTAGACCATTAACATCCTGAAGAACAATCAAGACATGCAAAATCTAAAATATGCTCATTATGTAGATGCCATTATACAAAAGTTAACAAAAAAGTTTTTCATCATGATTATTTGACAGGAAAATACATTAATCAACTTTGCAGTAATTGTAACTTACAACTACAGCATCCTAGTTTTGTACCTATTTATTTACCTAATTTATCTGGATGTGGTTCTCATCCATTTATAAAAGAGCTTAGAGGTTTAATATCAAATATTTAAGAAAAGTACATCAGTTTTGGTAAGAAAACAGAAAATTTGAAGATGAGATTTATTGACACATTTATATTTATGACTTCTTCACTTGACAGACCTGTATCAAATTTGAAAAAGAATCAGATGACAAATATTAGGATATTTCCTGAGAAAAAAGTGATCAGAAAAGGTGTTTATTCATATGATTAAATGGATTCTTGAAAAAATTTGAAGACACACAATTACCAGCAAAGAAGAATTGTACAATAAACAGAATCACTGTAAAATAAGTTATGAAAATTATAAACATGCAAAATAAGACATATAAGAGTCTATATCTTAAAATCCATGTTTTGTTATTGGTTGATACCTTTGAAAATTTTAAGAAGCCTTGTATAATAGTGTACAATGTCGATCCATCATGGTATTTTACTGCACCTGGTTTATCATGGGATGCAATGTTAAAAATGACTAAACAACCACTAGAATTATTACTTGATTACAGTACAATTATTATGGTTGAAAGAGTAATAAGGGGTGGTATATTCCAATATTATAAACTGTATGTAGTAGCAAATAATAACAATATGAATGGTTATGATGTCAAAAAGGATCAAATTATTTAGCATTTTTAGATGCAAACAATCTGCATGATTGGGCTATGAGTCAGTATTACCCCCTGTTGTCTAAATCTGTAGATTTGTTATTAAAAGAAACTTTTTGAAAATGATCCATAAGCTTTAATATAATTTTGTAATATGTCTGGTAAATTACAATTCATTATTTTTTTTTAACAGTAACAAAAAGACAGAATCTGAGTTTTCTGTTCTTTGCTTATTTCTATATCAGTTTCTTCATTTCTCCTTCTGTATTCTTATTCTCCATAAAGTGTTTTAAATAGATCAATACTACCAGTAAGAGCCATCCTTCTCAAATGTTCTATAATTAAAGATGGTTTAAAATAATCTACACGAGTATTACATAACCTGTTTCTCTCTTAGTTTATTATTTCTCTCAACAAAAACATCAAATTTAAATTTATCCCATACATTATTCATATTTATAAGATTAATAATTATTTTATCTTAATAAAAATTTATTCTATATAAATGGAGAGTCTACTCAAGAAACTCAACACTGATAACAGTACTAATTTGTTTAAAAAGATTGGTGAGTTGCAATCAAATGTTTCTTGTAACATTACTAGTTGTGGATATTTCAAAACGAGATGTGATGAAAAAATTTGTAAGAAGCTTAATAATGAGTTTAAGATTATTTTACCAGATAGCCATAATAAATTAATTAATGGCTGAGATTTGCAATTTTTTGAAGATAGTAACATCAAACTAAGATATAAACCTCCTCAGGGGACACTAACAAAGAACTGTCTGTGCAGGCAAGAAGGTTTATGTGATCTGGATCTGGAAAGCTATGCCGACAGTTGCCCAGCTATCACAAGGGTCACCCAAGGCCAAAGGGGAGGAGCCAGACAAAGTGAGTGCCAAAATAACCTTTTGATATCTTGTATCTTATCCTATCCTGTCCTATCCTAAGTCTATCCTTTTTCCTTACCATTCTCAATCAAAAGTGCAGTGTTAAAAGGTCATTGGCTTGAGGGGCAGAAGAAGATTTGGCGAATCCCAACAGTCATCAAGGCAAATGAGACTTCTCGCAACAGATTGGCATCTGTACTCCAGTGTAGTGGCCACAAAAGGCGTCTGATCCAAGTGGGGTAGCTTGATTACATCATCCGGGGCTAACCACCTCAGTTGTCACCATGCTACTGCAAATGCGGTAGCCAAAGTCGAAACTCCAGCTTGTGAGGCAGTCATGAAGCATGTGATAATTACAAATACATCCCAGGGGCCCAATCCCTCGTTGACTGAGGTCAACGCAAGCAGGCTATAGGATTCTGAGGAACCTGCATCATATGTGAAACAAAACTGTAAACCTACAAGTATACCAAAATTCAGTCTAAATCTTGGACACAAAATCAGATCAAAACAGATTTTTGGAATGTGAACCATAAACATCAATATGATGATGAAGATGGGCAAGCTAAAGCAAGTTCTTCACAGTATGAGAGAACTTAGGATTCGGATACCGGCACTACAGGAAACAAGATTCAGGGACAAAAGTACAATTGAATCAGAGGGATGTGTAATTCTGAATGGGAAACCTGGTGTTGGGGGGCCAAAAGCAACCTTTTATATTTGGCACAGCCTTTGTAGTAGATCATAGATACCTGGATACTATCAGTGAGTGGAAGGGCATAAACGAGAGGCTGTCATAGCTGACAATGAAAATAGGAAACAAAACCCATACAATAGTAACTGCACATGCACCAGCAAATAATAAGAACAAAAAAAAACAAAGTAGGAAGTGAACATTTTTGTTCCAGTTTGGATAAGGTAGTGACAGATGTGGACAAAAGAGGTGTCACTATTTTGCTACGAGATTTTACCACGCAAATAGGCATGAAAAGGAAGTTTATAGGTCCTGTGGTAAATTAGCCAGTCAACAAGAGAACAACCAAGAATGGCGAGAGATTAGTGGACCTGTGTAGGAGACACAAGATGAGAATAATTACCACCCATTACAAAGCTAAGAAAAGCAAGGAAACAACGTGAGTCAGCCCTGGAAACAGGATTGCGGACCAAGTAGCAATCTGTGACAAGAATCACAGAGATTATGAACACGAAAATAAGCAAAAATGTCAGGATGGAATCAGATCACTACCTTTTCGAAATAAAATGCAGATGGATATCCAACAGAGCAAGGAAACGTAGGACCATAAACACCCACAGAATAGACCTAGATCTTCTGAAAAAAACAGAGCAGAGTGTGCAAAGAGCCTGGTAGTTCAGAGTGACTGGAAGGGAGTGAGAGATATGACAGAAGAAGAGGGAGTATGACTGTCCACTAACAACAAGAAAAGAAAGCATGAGTGGTGGACGGATGAATGTGAGAATAGAGTCAGGACCAGGAGGAAAGTATGGATAAAATAGCGCTCCTGTAAAAAGCAAGAAGACTGGTCGAAATTCCAGAATGCGAGAAAAATAGCTAACAAAACGATCAGAAAAGCCAAGAGAAGTTGATGAAATGAGAAACTTGAAGAAGCAAACAGCCTTCAAGAAAAACAAATCACGTATATTTTTTCAGAAAAATGAAGAGCAGAATTGAAGGGTTTGAGGCAAAACTTCTTAATAGGACAAGATTGCATAGTAGAAATTGGTGAGAAAGAGGCGTGTGTGGAATTGCTAGCTATTTTAGGGATTTGCTGAATGCAGAAGCACCAACTATAAAGTGGACACACTTACACTGTAGGGCCGAAAGTCAGGATAGTCTAGAAAATGTACCCACCAGGGCACAAGTAACAGAGACAATTAAAAACCTCAAAAACAACAAGGCATCAGGCAAAGATGGTATGTGTATGGAAAAGAGATAAAGAGGTAAGGGGGGGTGGGGCGCGAAATAGAAAGAAGTATGAAAAATATAATAACTGAAATCTGGAGAAATAAGAAGATGCCAATAGAATGGAAAGAAGCCCTTATAGTACTACACAAGAAAGGAGACAAGAAAGTGTTGGATAACTACAGGAGCGTCTCTCTCTTAAACATAGGGTACAAGGTTCTGTCGATAATCCTGCTGGACAGAGTTGAAGAACAATTGGGGCCGACAGTAGGAGAGTACCAGTGTGGCTTTAAAACGAGGGGGGGGGGACTGTGCAGAACAGATATTTGGAATAATATATATATATATATATATATATATATATATATATATATATATATATATATATAATAGCACACAGACACAGGAAAGGAAAATAGACAATAGTGACATTTGTGGACTTTCAGACAGCCTACGATTTACTTGAAAGGAGTTCTCTGCTTGATGTGTTAGAAGATAGAGGACTGGATCCAACAACACACGCAATAATAAAGGAAATGTTAAGCGGCACTATTGCCCGGATCAGGCATCGCAGCACGCTGTCACACAGCTTCAGAACAAAAAGATGAGTCCGGCAAGAGGACAGACTGTTACCAATTTCGTTTAACCTGGTTTTGGACGAATTAGTGAGACAGTGGAGACAACTAAATAGTAACATAAAGATTAAAGGTGTGCAAGTAGCGTACAAGGTCAAACATAATGCAACAGTGGATTGCCTGGCATTCGCAGATGACATGGCACTCTTAAATGAGATAGCATAAGAGGCAAAGACAGCACTAAAAAATGTAGCAGAAAAGATCGGACTGAAGATAGCTTGCAAGAAGACCAAGACATTGAATACTGAGTCTGACCGGAAGACAGATGCCCAAGTGGTTGATAAAGTCAACAGTTTTCGCTATTTGGGGGTGAAGATAACTGGTGGCATACAGAGCAACAGTACCCAGTAGACAGGGCACAGCTTTTGCAAAGCTTCGGTATGCGGTGAAAACAACATATGGCAAGAAAAATCTGTTACGGAATGCCAATTGAGACATTACACAAGAAGTGTAAGAAATGCTGCTTTGTGTGCATCAGAAACGATCACAGTCGGCAAGATTCTCCCAATAAACCATAGTTAGCTATTGGACTTCTTCTGTCCTCATTCCATTTGTTATCACTTTGCAACATTATACCCTGATATGTAATTAACGTGACTGTGCCAAGCAGCACATTAATAATGCTGTATTTGAACATTATGGTGTTGTTTTTCCTACTCATCTCCGTTAACTTACATTTTTCTACATTTAGAACGCTCTACCATTCATCACCCTTACCACAAATTAGGGTACGTAATCTTGTATCCTCCTAGTGTCAATTTATGGTTTGTTCATCTAGTGATGGTGACTAATGGTAAAGATTGCAAAAAATGGCAAATGGCTCTGAGCACTATGGGACTTAACTTCTTAGGTTATCAGTCCCCTAGAACTTAGACCTACTGAAACCTAAATAACCTAAGGGCATCAAACACATCGATGCCCGAGGCAGGATTCAAACCTGCGACCGTAGCGGTCGCGCGGTTCCAGACTGTAGCGCCTAGAACCGCTCGGCCACCCCGGCCGGCGGTAAAGATTGATACACCACCTTCTCAACATTCCTTTTTATCACCTAACATGGGGTCGACTATCATGGCTACTATCTCTTGTCTCCTGGTTCTGCATTTCTGATTACCATACAATGCTTATCTCGTCTGCTACAGTCTAGCACACGAGAGAGGCGAGTTCATGGTGGTCTTTCATAACTGCCGTATGGATCACATTCAGCAATCTGTCATACCTCATTTGTCTGACTCTTTTCTGTTGAATTTCCCTGATTCACTGGTACCACTCGATGAGTTCCTTTGGTGTGACATCCATTACCAAAAGAGATTGGTATATGTCTTCTGAGACCCTTTTGTCGTATTTGGATTTATGATCTGGCCCAAGGCCAAAACTGTGTCATTTTACCAAGCCATTGGGCCTTGTTCTTCTATTGTTCATCCATTAAGTGGACATGTTGCTGTTTGTCACAAAACGTTTTCTCCAGTTCAACGTGGAATTTGTCCAGTTATTGGGCTTTTCCTCATTGTTCTCAAACCACTGCTGGATTTGCCCCAAGTAATAGTAATCATTTGCCAGACACATCACATCATCCCACCTGTTGTATTTGAGTACCGAATCAAATCGTTTCAGTCATTTTGTCTGGTCATGACTAGTAACTCTAGAAAACACTGGTGTATGCCTGATATATACCTGACTAATCAGTGTTTTGGAATCCATCTGTCCCCTGAATATGATGACCTTATAAAGGATGTACTGCGTGTGTTCTGCTTACTGTCTATGAAGGCGGCAGTCTTACAGTGCATTATTGGAGCCACAGTGATGTCTACGTTCTTAACTACCAGCACCTCACGTCTAAGCAACATTAATCTAAAAAATCCGAATGAACAGTTGCCAATGAAGTTTAACCCTTAGAAATGAAAGTGTGCTTATTACTGACATCAACATACAGCAAAAACAGAGTTGATTCCAGGACAGAGAGAGAAGATCTTTTTGTACAAACGTCGAATATTATAGAATGCCAATTCTGGCCAGGTTTGATCTGGCGATCCACAGCAAACCAGCCGCAGCGCCAACCTCTATGCCACACTGCATGTACAGGTGCGGGATGTCAGGTTGTGGGGTGTAGTTTCATTCTGTTGCCATCAATACAGGGACAATTAATGCTATTTGTGGATGACACTGGAGTTGTCATTCGATGCCCCAAATGTGCTCGATTGGAGACAGATCTGGTGATCAAGAAGAACGAGACAACGTATCAGCTCTCTTTAGAGTATGCTTGACTACAATAGTGGTACGTGGAGGACCATTATCCTGTTAGAATACACCCCCTGGAATACCAATCATAAATGGCAGCGCATCAGGTCGAAACACCAGACTGATGCACAAATTTGCATGGCTACATGGGATAACCCACCCACACCACAACTCCAGGTGTAGGTCCAGTGTACCTAGCACGCAGACATGTTGGTTGCAGGCTCTCATCTGGGCTCCTCCTAACCTGCTTACAGTCATCACTGTCACCGAAGCAGAACCAGATTTCATCAGAAAACACAACACACCTCCACCCAGCACTTCAATAAGGTCTCGCTTGATACCGCTGAAGGGGCAAATTGTAGTGGTTTTGGATAAGTGGAATGCACACTGCAGGGCATCTAGCTCGGAGCTGTCCTTGAAGTAGTTGATTTGTAATAGTTGGTTGTGTTACTGCGCTGCCAACTGCTGCTCAGGTTGTTGCTACATATGCAGTACAAGGCGCCAGAGCCAAACACCGAACAGGCAAGCGATGAACACACCCCCCTACTCTTCTCCGATTTGTTGCGCCTGCGCAGAGAGCCATCTTTTGAGACACCCTGTACATCTGAAAGATGATGGATATTCAGATACCACGCCAGTAGCATAAAAGTGGCGGTAGTATAGCAACTGTGGGGATACAATTCAGGTTTGCATGTTGGTTGCAGGCCTCAACTGGCCTCCTCCTAACCAACTTACAGACATCACTGTCCCTCTCGGTATTGTCACGTGGAAATCCGAAGCGCGGTCTTCTTGCGACTGTACAAGCTCTGACCACTGTCATGTCCAGCTGCTACATGCCTGCCAAGTGTTTTTGCAATAACGCAGAAGGATCATAAAGCTACTCGTATCCCTATTACACGAGTTTGTTCAAACTCAGTGAGGTGTTGATAATGGCGTCTTCGTCGGCTTATGGGCATTCTTACTAACATCAGCTCACTTCGTCCAGTCTCAAAGGTAACTAACGCTCACAACCGTTAGAGCGTGTATTTAAAGCAAACCTGATTTGTAATCCCACAGTTGCGTTACTACCGCCAATTTTATGCTACTGGTGTGGTGTCAGATGTACAGGGTGTCTCAAAAGACGGCTTCCTGCGCAGATGCAACAAATCGGAGAAGAGTGGGAGGTATGTTCATCGCTTGCCTGGCCTTTAGGAATTCAGACGATATGGAGCGTTTCTCGGCAGCAGACAGCGCGTTGTGTGTGCGAGAACTTTACCGGTGATGCGACAACTGTAGCACGGAGAACATTTTGCAGTGATCGTGGATTGCATAATGTAAATCATTATCCAAGTGTTCCCCTTATCCGGGAACGGAACAAAACTTTTGAGGAGACCTGTTCAACACTAGCCAAACCGAAATCTGGGCAACCAAGGTCATCAGGAACGAGCCAATCCGTGGAGAGTGTAAACCTGTCTGTTCGATACGACATTAACTTCTCCATTGGTACGCATGAAAATTCTTGAAATGTACATAGATCATCACCACACCGAATTCTGCAAAAAGACCTTAAACTGCACCCTTACAAAATCTAATTGGTGTAACAATTAAAGACCCAGGATGCTAGACACAACCTGTATTTCCTTAATGACGTGACTGAGTGCCCTTCATGTAACATCTTGTTTTCTGATGAGGCTCATTTTCACCTGAACGGTCATATCAATAAGCACAACTGCCGCTAATGGAGTGCAACGAGTCCTGCAGTGCAACGATTCCTAAACAGAAGCATGAGAAACCCTGTCATTCGTCAAAAGTTACTGTTTGGACTGCGAGGTGGCCTGCACGTTTTCGAGAACGAGTGTGGTAGTACAATTATAGTGAATTCGGAACTTTATGTAACGATGTTAAATGATTTTTCGGTGCCTGAATTGCAAAAGTTTCCTAATTATAACCAAAGAACGTGACTTCAGCAAGATGGAGCCACAGCGACACAGCCCAAAGCGTCTATACGTAGCGTTCATGAAATTTTCGCTGGCAAATTAATCTACGTCAGCACTCACTAAGTGTATGTCAATAATCCGGCTACTCCGAAGTAAATGAAAGCAAATATCCGTAGCGAAGTGGCAGCCATCCCAGTGACAACATGCCGAGGCGGCATGCAAAATTTTGTGCATCGTTTAAATGAGTGCCTTAGACGTCCTGGATCGTAGTTAAATGAATTATTTTTAAGAAGTAAATTCCTAAACTGTATAGTTCAATAATATTTTATATTTGACACATCAAATATAAACTTTCTTTTGAGACACCCTGTAGAAACACACCTACCAAATCTCGCTGACATCGCACAATTCTTCCTTGGTGTTGCAGTTTTTTTCTGGCAGTATATGTGTCAGTTCTTATGTTCCTTTGTTCTGGCGTCTTTCCATTTCTTTCAGTAACTGTTCACCTGATATATACAAATGGAATCTTGAAGTCTGAATCTTAGGTTTATCCACAATATGAGGTGAAGTCAAATGAAAACGAGACATATGGAAAAAAAGTAAGGACATTGTTAATTACTTCAAAAGTAATCGCCACAATTGTTAATACATTTATCCCAGTGCGAAACAAGACTATCAGTGTTTCATAAATATGAGACTGATTCTACCCAAGCATGTTTTGTCTGAAGCAAATAGACGGCTACAAGTGTCTTTCTTCGGGCTTCAAAAATACATAAATCGCATGAGAGAGGATCAGGACTATACGGAGGGTGTATAAAGGCTTTCTAGCAAAACTTTTGCAACGTACTCGAACACATGGGTGGTCCTACATGTTGCCAAAGTTTCGACTACCCCGCTGAAGTTTCGCTGGGAACCCGTCACAGTGCCAATCTCTTCCCACGCGACTTTCGTATTTTTGGCGCCCTGAATGAAGACATTCATGGCTATCTATTGTTCGACGAAGAGTTGCAGACCTGAGCACATCATGGCTCCGTAAGCAACTTGAAACATTTTTCCATACCGGCGCTGACCGTCTTGTTTAGTGGGATAAATATATTAACAGCCATGGTGTTTACTTTTAAAATAATAAACAGTTTACTCATATTTTTCTGTTTGTCTCGTTTTCATTTTACTGCCCCTTATACAGTTGTTACTCAGAACGTATTATCATTTTAATAAAGAGCTAAACACCTTCCAAGGTATATTTTCCAATTACTTGTATGACAGTTACCAAGAGTGCTCTCACTGATAGAACCCGAGTTCGAATCCGAGTACAAAATGTAATTAACATTTCAGGTATGCCTAGGGAGACGTGCACGAGATAAATGCCAGCTTTTCCATCCTCCTGAGCATTGTTCACGTTTTAAATCTATTTGTTCTCGTTCATGTTTTGATTATCTCTATGAGAATAAATAATTTCTGGTATACTGTCAGAAATAGTTCTAAGAGGAAGATCAGTGAAGAAAATTGAAGTTTCTGGGGAAATGGAAAGAAGAATATTGTTCAACAGATGGACACAAAGAACGTAAAACTTATTATTTAATATGCCAGGAAATCAGTGTAGAAATGACTAGATAAAACTTATTTTGCCACTTAACAAGCAATCTTAGTTCATTTACAGCAGCTTTTCCTTTAGGTTCCAATTCAAGAAAGGTAAAAAACTGCTCATCTAAAAGCAACAGTTCTTTAACAAACAAAATTTTATGTCGAAAACAATATGTAATGTATTCTCACAAAAAGTATGAAACCTTTCACTGCTGCTAAATTACAGAAATAATGTGTGACAAGTGTTCCTCAAACTTTATTTTAATGCTTTTGAAATAGCAAACAAAAGTTAGGTGAAATAAACAAGCTTACATTTTCGGAATATGGCTGTACTCATCAAATGGAATATATCTCAAAGGATATATTTGAAGGAGAATTTAATAAATAAAAAATATCCAAATATTTCTCAGCAGTTACACCCCCTGAGAGGGTAGTGATTTTATGAATGCAATTACAAATTCTGTAGAAAGAATTGTTTATCTGAAAGCAGTTTAATATCATATGCACTGATGGCTGTCCATTAGTGATATGTGTAAACAACGATTTGATAGCATTGTTTAAGAGGAAACGGAATTTACAAAATTTAATCTCTGCATCAAGACAGTCTGGTATGTCAAATTTTGTATAATACATTTAAGGATTTTATAAAAGCTATTACAGGAACTACAAATTTCATATGTACAGGTGACCTTAATCACCAAAAATTTAAAAAATAATATAGAAGTTGCAGTGACATTCTGGGCATTGGTGTCAATGGCTAAGTAAAGGAAAAGTACTGATATGGTTTATCGGTTTGTCTCACACAATAGTCAATGTTCCACATTTAGGATATACAATGAGGACTGTATGTAGTCAAAAATGGACGAGATTGCCCAAAAGTGCATTACAAGGCTTTTTAATTGGACCAAACAAGGTAATAGGGGCAAATCACTAATAAAATATTTGCATTTAAAGCCTAACTGCAACTATATTAAAAGAACTTTTAGAAAAAGATGTCTTATTTTCCAATTGTTGACATGCTCTGATCAGAATTAATTGTTGCTGAAAGTATTCGCCAAGAATGACATTCTATTTGTAAGAGATAAAGAGAGATTTGAAAGAGATAAAAAATTGCCAACATTGAAAATATTCGAGGCCACTTCATTCTCATAGACATGATAATCTCAAAATGTTCACCATTTGGGTTTCATAAAACTCATTTGTTAAATGAAATAATCTTGAACCTAACATAAAGCTTAAAGCTCAGTTTCTTGAACAACGTGAATAGGAGGAGTGCAATGACTTATGGAGAGGTCCACCTTGCAATTATAAAAATTTGAGATACTGTGTACAGTTTACATTAACCGTATTTCCCACAACTTACCTTTGTGAAGCTTCGTTTACAGAACTGAACTGCTTGAAATGTAAGTATTGTAATTGAATGTCCAGTCATTTAAAAGATGCTATGAGGATTGCATGCACTCCAGATGACACAAATAGAGATGATACAGCCAAAACCGTCCATCACAAGTCATATCAAATTATATTTTAATTTTGAACTTAAGTTTGTTTTGATATTATAACGAATACAAATCCTGAATCATGAACATATCCGTAGGTTTTTTCATAGCCATTGGCATGTGAAGGGTATGGGAAATGAAGGGTTTCATCAACTTTTTATCATTTTGGAAGATTAAGATTAATGGCACTAGAATGAAATTTATGTGGCCATTTTAAAATTTGACATTTTTTAATGATATAAATCGCTGATTTTGAGTAAAAGTACTTTGAAATTAAAATGTACTTATCCTAGACTTGTTTTTTATAGTGACTCAGAATGATGCAATTACTAAATAATCCCTCCATTTCCTGCACCCTTCATATGCAGCTGGCAAGTGACATGAACATTATAAGACTTCAGACAGCACATGGACCTTATTTTCACAACATCCCTGTGCCAATTAGGCAGACACTTTGTACTCTTTCTTTTTATGTAAAGAAAACTGATGAGCAGGACTGTTAGTTTCTATGCTCGTAAACACGGTGGCAGTCATTCTGTGAAGTTCTGTCAGAGATGAATCTTAACATTGGCCAATGCTACCACAATAATTATTACAGTCATTGAAAACAATCAACTGCAACTGAATACATCACTAACAATCTAATTGTTATCAAACTGGTGCATGGAAATTTAAAATTCCTATTTCATATATCGGAGGACTTTAATAACATAAACATTGCTGATCATTATCGGCAACTGCACAATTATTTTATTCACTGAAGGAGTTAGGTGCAGCCAACAGCTGCGAATGGTAAGTATTTCTTCTTTACTGGTTTAGAATATACATTTCTATTTGTAACAGATGTCAACGTTTTAACAGTTTCTGAAGATCCTAAACATACATAACAATGAACAAATACTTAATTTTAGCACCTGTTGGTTGTACTTGACTCCTTTTTTTAATCAAATACACACAGAGAAATTAGCACATGCGTGGAAAGTTTGATGCGCATCTATGGGCAAAGTCATCTTCAAATGTGATACATATCTGTAGCAAAGAACATAAAATCAAAATTAAGGTAGTTTTAATAGAATGCAATGATTCTATAATTTTCAGTCTGAGTGGGTGCACAGCTGCGATGAATTTTTGGAAAGATTTCTTGAAGCCTTAAGCTGCCATTCTCTTTATTTCCTGTACAAATAAGCATAACATGATGTCATAGCAGCAGCAACATATATGATATAATCTGCTACTAAAAAATCATCCATAAAATACTTCCAAATGGCCTAATGACGAAATTGTAAAACTGTACCGCAAATAATGAGAATGGCAGCTGAAGACATCAAGAAATCTTTCCATCAATGCAATCAGTAGAAGAAAAATTACATTAAAACATTTAGTAATCATTTGTGCTCATGTTTCCTATTGCATAACGCATTTAAATATAACAGTTATTATTAATCACTTAATCATCTGTTCACAAATAAGAACATAACACCATTTTGTGATGCATGTACAGTGTCACAACTTTAGAGTTGCTGATGGTGGAATCAAACTGTAACAGAATAGTGGACACATAGGGTTCCAAATGGGCCGGCTTTAAACAAGCAGTACTTGACATCTGCCAGCCAACATATGGTGGGCTTAATACAGATAGTCTACTGGGGGCCCACACCTTACTGATTTACATCAGTTATCAATAAATAACAAGATCGGTACACAAGTGACACATGGTGCCAGCTCACAATGTCAGTATATGCTCTTGAACAAAAAAAGTTTGACGACCACTGCTCCACATGCCGCTGACCAGAGCTCCATTTCGACGCAGTTGCATTGCGGGCCTGTAGGCAGCTGGATATATGTATCGACGGATTGCTCCACATGTTGAGCACAGTGGATTGGTTGTGTGTCATTGCTTTCAGCAGTGGCCTGTGGAATGTTCTCGCATCTGCACTGCAACTTGTCAATGTCCACATAGTATAGACACACGTTCTGATCGATGCATTCTGCAAGATAAAGTGGCCGAGTGATCATTATCCACTGAAGTAATCTGGACATGTTTTGCACCTGCTGGGTCACCAAGGACCTCTGGGACCCATGTGCATGCATCAGGATTCTCATCATGACACCGCCAAGCATGACTACTTTGGAGTTGTGAAAGAGTCAACTGGAGGGTGGGATAGTGCTCTGTTGTCATCAATGAAGAGAATAGGTTCTGTCTATATGTGAGTGATGAACGTCATGTGTATTGCATAAACCAGAGGGATGGCCTATTCCTGAGTGTGCAACGTCTGTCCTGGAGCATTTTGTTGCTGCCGGTTGCATATGTTCAGGGGCAAACCTATTGTTATGCTAATTGATTCATGACCCCCAGAGGGTTGTTTTATAAGCCCCTGGGGATAATTCATCCTTGTGAGAAACCCCAACTACTCATCCTCCCCTACCCCTCTGCGAAATCTACAACCCATCCCCCTCAATTAAACAAGTACAATTCTGATATCAAATTGACTAATTAATTAAATTGATCAGTTAATTGACCCTCTCCTTCAGGGAAATCCCCTAGCCATTCCCTACCCTCTCCCCACCTGCAAATTGGTGGGAAAAAGACTCACTCTGTCTGAGCTGCTGGAGAGGAAGAACATAGGGTGGTTTACTTTCTTTATTTTGAGTGCTACCCTGTTGGTAAAGCTCAGAACCGCCCCTCCCACACCTGAAGAAATGATCAGAAATACTCAGGCTGCGCTGAGCTGTTGGACTGGAAGGTGCAAGTACTACCACGTCCAGGAACTACATTATCTAATAACAAATCACACTGCTGCAGATTGGAGGTGTTGTCTTGTTGGAAAATTTTCGTGTGTATGCTTACCTTGACATGGAGGGATCGACTGAGTAAATGAACAGTGTTTCCACCAGACAATGTCTCACCTCCCTCTCCTTTTGCCCCTCATTCTCCACCCCTCCGAAAAAAAATTGGTGGGAAAAATCGTTCAGTGTGTGTTGAGCTGTTGGACTGGAAGGATTGTAAGAGGTACATGACTAAAGAATTTATTGCTAGCGCACTCGAGCACATGTAATTTTGATGGTTGCTCATGCGCTGCCTGCGATTTGTAAGCTACAATAGAATAGCAGACAAGAGAGCAGCAGTAGTGGCAGCAGCAGTAGTAGCAGTAGCTCAGAGTCGGGCGATTGTATAGTATAAGGTAAAAGCAGCTGCGCGAATATGTAATTTGTAACAACTGATTCTGTACTATTGTTATATCAAGTCCTACGTAAATGTTTTTAAAAATCTTTTAATAAAAATCTTTCTTATAAAGATAACTTTTGACAATCATTCATCTGAATTTAAAGATTTTACTAATTTCTCCTATCCATGATCATCCCGATTATCGTAAAGAGAAATCAGTCGTTTCTTTTATACATGACAAATTTAGCGGCCAGCATTGCATGAGGCTGTGCCAGAAAAATTTATTATAGGAGCAGATATATAGGCGTTATCCGGCGACATAATTGAGGTAAGAATTTGCAGTTTATTCAGAAAGACTTTTCAGGGTCATGACGCAGGATTGCTGACGGCCAGATTTACCAGTTTAGATTCACAGTCAGTTAATTATTGAAAGGTTATTTATGAGTCACATTTTTATTGGTAGGTTAGTCACACAGTTTTAATTGGGAGGTTACGGAATTTTAAACTGTTGGGAGGTTACACTTGCCGACAGCTGGCCAGGATATTTTCTTTTTGTGGCTTTCTGAAACGTGGTCAATTATACATCTGTTCTTATTTTCTGAATGTTAAATGTAGTTTGCATCTGGCGCAACGCATTACTAATTTGTCAATCCTTTCACAAATCATCGGCAATTTATTGCTCTTTCTTGTTATTGTATTCGTTACATGCTCGCTTTGTGTTTGTTCGATTTTGTGCCTATCTTTGAGTAGTGAAAATGCCGCGAAAAACTGCTAGTAGCACATCGCGATGTGTACTGAGTGAAAAAGCCGAGTTAAATAATTTGGCTGATAATACTAGCGACAGTCAGTGTCATAATGATAATCCTCCAATCAAAGATAATCAGTGCGCGCCGACCACCAGTAATGATTCTAATCTAAATGATGTGCAAACAAATTTAACCATCACTGATGACGGGGCACGTTCCGCTACATGAACGCTGCCCAGTTGGAATTTGCAAAATTTACAGTGAACAGATAAATGTTTCTAACGAAGAAGAACTATGTACTCAAAATACGTCAGATTTATTTGATTCCGAAGTAACGACCAACAGTGCACATCCAATTGGCAAACCTTTTCAAGAATCAGACAATGACCAAATGGTTACACAAACCGTGACAAATGCAGGTACACCATCACATAGCACAGAGAACAGAGTCGCTAATTGTAGCAAGGGTCAAGTTATGGCATTATTGGTACAACTTAATGAAAATCTCAACAGTCAAATGAAAAAGAAGACAACAATTATAGACAACTTATGAATCGAACAACCAACTTAATGAATCGTACAAATAACTTAATGAAAATCTCAAACATTTGAATGAAGAACACGAGAACCTTAATGAATCAAACAAACAACTTAATGAAAACTTCAAACAGATAAATGAACAGATTACAGCCATTGCCGTGCAATGTAATGAAACTAAAGAACAATTACGTGAGGAATTTAAGGCTTCTGCTAGGAATAGTAGTGAAGAGATACGCAATACACATGCAGCCACAACAAAATTACTTAGAGATGAAGTCAGTGCAGTTGCTAAACAATGTTCAGAAAACGCAACACAGTTATGCCACGAGTTTAAATTAATGTCAGCAGAACTTTCACGCACTCTGATGCGAAATTCGGCAAGAAATTTGAACAACAGAACAGCCAAATTGACGAAAGTTTTAATCACCACCTACAAAACAGTGAAACGCGTTACCGTAAATTCATACAGGAAGTAAAGAAACACGTCATGGAAACAATTACTACACAGAAACAGGAAGAAAGGCGCAAGTTATTTACGAAAGCGCAAAAACATACGTAGACACCAATATTACCACAGTATCAGACGAAATCAATACTATCAAACAGTTGAACACTTAATTGCATGGTGAAATCTCCGATCTAAAAATAAAAACAGACACTAATATTCAGACTTTGGAAAGTAAATACACAGTAGACTTTCAGTGACCAGCAGACTTGAACAATTGGAATTAATACAGGATCCCAATGCCATTAAAGCAGACGTTAAGAAGTTAAACAAAACCACATGTAAAATCCAAAAACAAATTGCTGCTTGTGACACTAAAATTGACGATCAGGTAAAAACACTGATTGAAAAATTTGATGATTTAGCCAGTTGTATTGAGGTTATCGATAATAAAAATGACACCAAATCAGACGATACGTCACCAGTTTCGTTCAATCAAACACCCGATTTCCAAAACATACAGCAGACATCAGTGAGATAGGTTCGTCCCATAATACACTACGTAGAAAATTGTCATCTTTACAGCAAGAAGTGACGGAAATGGAAAATGTTTCAGCCTCTAGCACGTCACAGCATACGCCAAATCCTGAACATTTGTCACACTCACACAGCCAGTGTAAGTTAGGTAATTTACAGAGAGTACGTGTCTTATATTCCGAACAGACACAATCAAATAGATTCTCATACAATTCTGAACCTGCTCAGACATTCAGAGACGATAATTTTGATTACAAGCACTTTCTATCCGTTAGGAAATTTAATGTATTTAAAAATGACAGAACACAAATACACCCTTTGGATTGGATGCAACAATTTAGTTTTGCTTTTCCACCAACTTGGCCTGTAACGCAGAAACTAAAATTTATTTGCAGCTTTTGACCTCAGGGGATTCATTACACTTCAATGAATATATGCCGTAGCGTGCACAGGACCCCGAGTCGTAGTAGGCCTACTGTTATTTCTTCTTTAGTTTTCTCCACGTCCGCCTACTCTTTTACTATCTTTATATCCATCAAAACTATATCCATCTTCAACTATCGATCTATCTAGGATTAGGAATGAGCATAGAAAACCTGATATGACAAGTTTTACCTGAAAGTGAAAGTTTGATTAGACACTCCCGAAATGAACAACCACCAGAATTTTAATACCAGACAAAATTTTAATTATGAGTATCGTCAAAATTATCAACAACTGAAAACACATTTTGGCAACAATCGAGGTTTTTTCCCCACAACAGCAACAAAACCAGCCAGTTGGCATACCTAATCAACAATATAATGTGCAAGGTCAACCAAGCTTTAATGTTTCGCCTCCTACACATATAGCGTCGGTTGCACCAAATAATAACGCACGGCAAAAAGGAAATGACTACGTACAGAAGACGCATCATTTCAGGTCCTGTCGCAACGCGTCGTATAGTAATGATTATCATGACAGACGTAAAAGTAATGAGCACAGTTTTCAGCGCACGTTTAATAACAGTAGGTCTTAAAAGCAGAAAATCTTCCACAACATCACATTATCATGAATGAACCAGACAGTCGATATCATCCCTAACCTAATACGTCAGGACGAAGCAACAGAACACTGAAGATAATTGAAACGCCACAGCATCCCCCTGCAAATAACAGCATGTCAGAAAGAATTGACTAGATACAGTATAGACTGCATCTTCCAGCAAAGTAAGCAATACTTGGAATCTTGTTCACGAAAATGTTATTACTTTTGACTTCAGAGACACACTATTACATAAAAAGCCAGTTATTCAAAAAACCATTTCCCACACTGTTATTGAAGATTATTGAAGATTGGATCATCCACATTTTCAGCAGTAATCGATTCTGGATCATCTAAGTCAGTTATAAATCAAGAAACTTTAAACGAATGTAACAAAGAAAATACCTATCCTACGTTACCATTAGGCAAAAATAAAGTAAAAGGAGCAGTATCTGGTTAAGAAGTAGATGTAAAATTACACACACACTTGTCATTTTGTATTGTAGGTCATATGTTCCACACAAATCTTTGGATTGTTCCCTTATTGACAACAGACGTTATTTTAGGTACGAATTTTTTGGTACAACACGAAACAATTATTGACTTTCATAATTCCTATTTAATGTTAAAGGATGAAAGGTTATAACTGGCATTAGAATTTCAGCAAGCTTTATCTGCAGAAGAAGCAATTAATCGAACAGAGATCATTTCTACATCGCGTAACATAAGACTGTCATTCCACACTGTTCACAGACACGTACGTACACAATTACAATACACCAGACGAAGCCGACTATGACGTTATGTAAATAATTCTGAGAAAGTAAAACAGAGCAGTCTAAACACAGATGACTTAACATACTCAGATACGCAAAATTCTTTTACAGCAAGCCACAATTTTTGACAACATCCTGGTACATGTCCGGTTTTCTGTATGAATTTCAAGTTAAACAGCATGACAGATTTAAAGCCAAACATTACCCGTTCCATATATTTACAGAGGACAAGTTAAGAAGGAATTGCAAGCTATGCTTGACCAAGGAATTACTGAACTGGCAGTTAGACCGCTCCATATTGTTAAGAAGAACGGCTCACTTCGCCTCGTACTTGATTCCCGTCATGTCAACGACATTATTATTACTGAAATAGATCGCCCACAGACACTAGAAAAACTTCTACAGAAAGTTCATGGTACTGCTATTTATTCCAGGTTAGATTTAAAATCAGGATTTTGGCAAATTCAGCTCCATCTGAACTGCAGAAAGTACGCAGCATTTCTCTGATTTGGTGATTGTTATCAGTTTTGCAAATTACCGTTCGGTCTAACAATTTATTCAGCAGCATTTATTCGCGGTTTGAATACTATATTTCCGACAGAGCTTAAAGACAGAATCAAAACGTATGTAGACAACATCCTCAACGCAGAAGCTAACTGGTCTGAATACAATTTGATTCTTGAACAACTGTTGCAAACTTTTTATGCACAAGGACTCACAGTTAATCTGAGGAAAATGCGCTTTGGAAAAACTTCCATAAAATTTCTAGCACATGTAATTTCAGCACAAGGCATTGCGCCTGACCCGGAAAAACTTCAAGCTTTACGTGACATTACTGTTCCCACGACCAAGAAACAACTACGCAGCTTTCTGGGATTAATTAACTTATTCCGTAAATTTATTCATTATTCTGCTTCAGACACCCCTATATTATGTCAGTTGACAGGTAAAAACGCTATTTGGTCCTGGGATAGCCAAGCACAGTCTGAGTTTGTTAATCTGAAAAATGTCTTGTTGAACCCACCACTTTTATCACACCCAGATCCTACCAGAAATTTTTCTATTGCCACCGACAGTTCTAACACCGCTCTAGGCGTACACATTTTTCAGGAAATTAAAGAAGACGGAACTACAGTAATTAAAAACATCGCTTTTGCAAGTCGCATTCTGTCACCTGCTGAATGCAATTATTCTGTTACAGAACTTGAAACAGTATGTGTTGTATGGGCATTTACCAGACTTAGGTATTTTCTTTATGGAAGACATACTACCATTTATACAGATCATAGAGCTATACAGTTTTTACTTTCCGCTAAATTTACACATGACAGGTTAAGCAGATGGAAGCTTTACTTACAGGAATTTAATTTTACAATTATTCACATTCCCGGTACACAAAATATTTTAACAGATGCACTATCCCGTTCTCTTAGCAACAATCAGCAATACATCGTAACCGACTTTTGCCAAGCAAATTTCAGCTTCATGTATGTTCAACAAGTTATATTTGAAAATTTCATTTCGTCGTCATTACAAGACATAGCACAAGAGCAGAGCAAGGTCAACGTATGGAAACGTATGGAAAGAAATTAAACACCTTTGGCACGACAGGACTAACTTTACCATTAGAAACAATCATATTGTACGCAATAACATTCTGTTCCGCCGCTTTCACCCTGACAGCAACAACTGGTTATTACCTATTCCTGACGAGCTTGTTAACAAATTAATTTGGAATACTCATTCAAGTTACACACATTATGGAGCCAGAAAACGTTCTTATACTGAGACAACTGTTATTTTGCCAACATGGAGCAACGTATTCGACGAGTTTTAGCGTCATATAAAATTTGCCAGAAAGCTAAATCTGACACTTCACGTATTCCTCCATTACATCCGATTGTACCCATTAAATTGAGACATATGGCCGCTGTAGACATTTTTTGGACCGATTCCCAGATCTAATAGAGCTTTTTGTTACATCTTTGTCGCTGTTGAACTCACTTCGAAATTTGTTACCTTCACTCCGTTACGCAAAGCTACTGCTAAATCTATTTTGAATGCATTTGTAAAACAGTTTCTGTTTCATGTAGGGCATGTATTGAAAGTAATTTCCGATAATGGACCAAAATTTCGATCTGCGAAATGGACACGTATGTTACGAGCTAGAAACATTTATCCGATCTATATATCCAGTTATCAAGCTTCTTCGAATCCTTCTGAATGATTGATGAAAGAAATTGGTAAACTATGTAGAATATACTGCCATAAAAGACATATTGATTGGGACACACACATACTCTCATTCCAGGATGTAATTCACTCAATGCCAAATGAGTGTACTATGCTATCTCTGACTGTTATATTGAAAACAGTGGAACCACCCAACAAAATTAAAGAATTAATATCTTTTCCTACATCTCGACGACTACGACACCATGAAATAATTGACATTGCGCTCAACAATCTCAAACGTGCCGCAGAAGACATCAGAAACAGGTTTGTACACGTCGTGAATTTCACAAAGGACGGAAGATATTAGTATGCACACACTATTTATCCAACAGAGGAAAGAGTAGTTGCAGTAAATTTGAGCTTCTATTCGCTGGTCCATATAGAATTCGCAGCAGTCTTCACTCCAATGTAGTACATGTCGAAAGTTTCAGAACCAGAAAAAACAAGAGCAATCAACATATTTCCAATATTAAACCCTTTATTGAATGAATATACTTTATGATTTATCACATTGTAATGCCGTTTCCAGATATTTATATGAACACTTATTGATGATGATCATAATTTTTCTTGGCAAGTGCCTGGCAAGGTAAGGTTAGCAGGTCGCCTTTCTTGTCATTATATATCAGACCATACACATTTTCCATTTTTTATGTACATATGATGGTGTTCCTATCGAAAGTAGAATTTTCTCTGTATACTCTAAGATGTCTTTAAGATATAACAAACGCCAATTGACTTCGGCATTTTGCCTTATGATATCCCAATATATTGACTACTCTACATTTTTTCTGCTACATTAAGATATTGTGTGTACATTTTTGCACTTTAAAATTGTCTGTGGTTTTGACCTAATACGTCTCCTGTCATGCTATACTGTATGCTTAGTCATATCACTAGAAACAAGTTTTCATTTAATGGGTATATGAATTAAATGCAAGATATTAATCCATATTCATCATTTTCAGAAAGCAAACCATGTAAAAGAAATAAATTAAACAGCCACAGTGGTTTACTATGAAATGGAAATTTTACCATCAGAATGAAAGAAAGAACATGCAATACTTTGTCATGAAAAGTAAATGGATCAGAATTAACAAGCATTAACAAAAATATACTATACACACTGTATGATAGCTGTCTTGACTAATTATTTTTCTTTCAGAATACAAGGCGATTGTGGCAGGCTGTCAGACAAAACTGCACATGTTACTTTTAGTGATGAAATATGCTAGAAGTAAGAAACTCTATAATATATGATATAATGAATAATAATGAATAGTTGTATAAAGAAAATGGTAATATGAATAATGAAGTTTTCTTTGCAGATGATGATAATGATGGAGTTTATATATTTTTTATTAGTTAAGAGCTGCTATGTAGTTATTTAAGTATTTGTTGCAGTTCTTTTTGACAGTACGTCATATGTCACATAGTGTAATGACTGAATGTTTTGCAAAAGACAGCTAGAGTACATACATATTAAGTACACGTTTCATTACTTGTTAATTCGAAGTTTACTACTTTTCAGCATAATATGAATACATTTCTTCTTTCAGCTCAATAATCCAAGTTGTATTTTTTCCAGGAGAAGCTTTTCATGATATTAACATCATTTCTGAAGTACGTTCTTATGTTATATGCTATAAGCACTTAGTTATTAAATCTGTTCTAGTACTTGCATTTTTTTACCCAGTTGTCTCTATTATTCATGAATGTGATCGCATGTACTTTACTTGTGTAATAACCTTGGTACAGCTGACTCACGATGAATGATGTTAATAATCCTTATTTCCAGCAATAAGCCAAAAGCAAATATTTTCATACCCCAGCAATTAACTATTGATCCCAATGCAATGCATTGCTAGCACAAAAAAATTATTACTAGTCTCAACTACTACCAGTACACAACTAAATAATGCTACCGGTTTAAGATACATCTCTAGTCCTAAATATAATGCAATTTCTTCTGAAGTATTGATTCCATTATGTCTATGTATTATTGGACTAAACACCATGAGTACTAGTTCCAGTAACTTACATTTTAAATATGTCTTAGGTCACTTGCATGATACCAATATAGTCACTAACAGGTTGTTGCTACATGCAATAGCTCCTGTTTTGAATGATGACTTCTGAATAATGCATACTACATAAATGCTTTGTAACTGGCCAATGAGTGCCAATAATTACTGTATCTAATGAGATGACTTATGAATAATGTTTTTAATACTCAATACATACTACTTCCACTGAGTGCCATTAATTGTTCAAATCAGATGATACACTAGTGTAGTTCTGAATGATGACTAGCATAAGACTTAATGTATCCTTCACTGTCTGACCTAATTACTACCAATTACTGCGATATCCATATGTCCTGTCCATTCTCATGATCATGGAGCACTATATTTGGTTTTTGCACTAATTCTACATTGATGTAAGATTATGGATTCTATAATAATGTGGTGCTGACATACCAATCTGTCCATCACCCTGAACAATGGAAATGTCAATATGGTCCTACTGTTTGGTGTACCTAATGTACTACCAAAATGATAACATACAATATTAATTACAGTCGGAAGAATGCCATAGCAAACCACATCCACTAGGACCTTGTCTAGTACAGCAGTGCAGATCTCCCACATCGTCCTCCATGCTCCTCAGAGTATGGGACTTCATCATCATCATCATCATCATCATCATCATCATCATCATCATCATCACAATAGTAATACAACACTTCAGTGTCTTGGCTACACTGACAAATACTTCAGGGAAGAGAACTTCGGATTGTCTCACTTGGTGTTGTGCATCTGTAGAAACATATGGACTTTTAGTGCAGCTACATGCAACCCACTGTGCTACAACCATTATGCTACGCTTCCCATTCATATCCTAGTTCTTGCAAAAATGCTAAAGACTTGTACAGTGTGTGTGCACTTAATTTCATTTGTTAATATGATCAGTTCTTGTAAAAATGCTATTTTACAGTGATTGTGCACTCTGTTTTATTTCTTAATGTGTTCTTTACTTATCAATAATGTTATATATATATATATATATATATATATATATATATATATATATATAATCTGTGACTGTAGTCTTAGTAAACTAAATAGGTTATAGGAAAATTTGTTGCTCATGGCAAGTCCAATTGACTCACCATTGCTGCCAAATTTTTACCTGCCCCCCCCCCTCCTCCACTAGAGGGTTAAGTAAGAGGTCCATGACTAAGGTATTTATTGCTAGTGCACTTGAACAGATGTAATTTCGATGGGTTGCTCACACACTGCCTGCAATATGTAAGCTACAATAGAATCGCAGACCAGAGAGCAGTGTCAGCAACAGCAGTACTAGTAGTAGCTCACAGTCGGGCCTTTGGGCTGGTCATGGACAACGATGGCAGTCCCTGAGCGATGTAGTATTAGATAAAAGCAGCTGCGAAAATATGTAATTTGTAACAACTGATTTTGTACTATTGTTATGTCGAGTCCCATGTAAATGTTTTTAAAAATCTTTTAATAATAATCTTTCTTATGAAGATAACTTTTGACAAACATTCATCTGAATTTAAAGATTTCACTAATTTCTCCTATCCATGGTCATCCCAGTTATCATAAAGAAAAATCAGTTGTTTCTTGTTATACATGGCAAATCTAGCAGCCAGCATTGCACTGGGCTGCGCCAGAAAAATTTCTTTTAGGAGCAGATATATATATATATATATATATATATATATATATATATATATATATATATATGCGTTATCTGGCGACATAATGGAGGTAAGAACTTTCAGTTTATTCAGAATTATTTTTCAGGGCAATGACGAAGCATTGATGACGTCCAGATTTACCAGTTTAGATTCACAGTCAGTTAATTATTGAAAGGTTATTTATAAGTCACATTTTTATTGGGAGGTTATGGAATAGTAAACTGTTGGGAGGTTACATTATCCCACGATTGGAAATTCAACTAAATCGCAAAGGGCAAAACAACATATTGTTCATTTATAAAATTCAAGTTTCATACCTGTGGCTTATGGGTAACATCTTTCATTAGCAATCAAAACGTCCTTGGTCCCAGGTCCGAAACCTGTGACTGCTTAAATTTTGATTAATAACCAGCATTGGTGGCCAAAGATTTCCAGCATAAGAAATCAGATTCGTTCTGACAACAGCCTTGTCAAAGAGGGTCGAAGAGTGGACAGAGGTTCCGGAACTCTCTTGTCCTTGGGGTGGGAACATCCCTGCAAAGGCAAGAATCAGCAATGAGCAACGGCACAAGTATGCAGAAGGCCATAGAAACTACCACATTTACGACATATAAAGTGTATTCACAGGAAATGTGACCTATAATTTAAAAAGTGTCATGACGTTCTCTCCATTGGCAAAAGGTTTTCGAATAGTCCCCCATTCGGATCTCTGGGTGGTGACTGAAAAGGGGAGCGTGACCATGAGAAAAACACTGAATAATCAGCGCAATGATAACGTTCTACGTGTTGGAGCATGGAAAGTAGAAGCTTGAATGTTGAAGGGAAGCTAGAAAATCTGAAAAGGGAAATGCAAAGGATCAATCTATATATAGTAGGGGTCAGTGAAGTGAAATGGAAAGAAGACAAGGATTTCTGGTCAGAAGAGTATAGAGTAATATCAGCAGCAGCAGAAAATGGTATAATGGGCGTAGGATTCTTTATAAATAGAAAGGTACGGCAAAGTGTGTGTTACAGCGAACAGTTCAGTGATATTAGACTCAGTAGCAAACCAACACTGACAACAATAGTTCAGGTATACATGCTGACACTGCAAGATGAAGAGAGAGAGAGAGAGAGAAAGTAAAGTGTAATACAGTATATAAAGGGAGATGAAAATCTAATAGTCATGGGGGAGTGTAATGCAGTTGTAGGGGAAGGAGCAGAAGAAAAAGTTACAGGAGAATATGGGCTTGGGACAAGTAATGAGAGATGCCAAAGACTAACTGAGTTCTGTAATAAAGTTCATCTAATAACAATGAATTCTGTATTCAGGAATCACAAGATGAGGCAGTCTGATTCGAAAAGACCGGCTGATATTGGAAGATTTCAGCTATATTACATCATGGTCAGACAGAGATTCCGAAATCAGGTACTGGATTATAAGGCATACCCAGGGGCAGATATAGACTCAGATCACGTGGTAATAGTGATGAACGGTAGGCTGTAGGTCAAGAAGTTAGTAAGGTAGAATCAATACACAAAGAAGGGGGACATGGAAGTACTTATACATCATGAGACAAGCTTCAAATTCTCTAAGGCTATAGATACAACAATAAGGAATAGCTCAGTTGCAGACGAATGGAGATCTCTAAAAAGGGAAATCAAAGAAGCTGGAAAGAAAATCATAGATACAAAGAAATTACCTGCGAAGAAACCATAGGTAACAGAAGAAATACTTCAGTTAATCGACGAAAGAAGGAAGTACAAAAAAGTTCAGGGAAATTCAAGAATACAGAAACACAAGTTGCTCAGAAATGAAATTAACAGAAAGTGCAGAGAAGCTAAGATGAAATGGCTGCTGGAAAAATATGAAGAAATCGGAAAAGAAATGATTGTCGGAAGGACTGACTCAGCATACAGAAAAATCAAACCAACCTGCGATGCCATTAAAAGCAAGGGTCGTAGTGTGAAGAGTGCTACGGGAAATTCACTGTTAAACGCAGAGGAGAGGGCAGATAGGTGGAAAGAATACATCGAAGGCCTCTATGAGGGGGAAGATTTGTCTGATGTGATAGAAGAAGAAATGGGAGTCGATTTAGAAGAGATAGGGGATACAGTATTAGAATCAGAATTTAAGACAGCTTTGTAGGACTTAAGATCAAATAAGGCAGAAGGGGTACACAACATGTTATCAAAATTTCTAAATTCATTGGGGGTGTGTGGGGGGGGGGGGGGTGGAGTGGCAACAAAACAATTCTTCACGTTGGTGTGTAGAATGTATGAGTCTGGCTACGTACCATCTGACTTTCGGAAAGATATCATCCACACAATTCAGACTGCAAGAGCTGAGAAGTGCGATAGTTGTCGTACAGTTAACTTAAGAGCTCATGCACCCAAGTTGCTAGCAAGGATAGTAAACAGAAGGATGGAGAAGAAAGTTGAGGATGTGCTAAATGCCAAACAGTTTGACTTTAGAGAAGGTAAAGGCATCCAAGAGGAAATTCTGACGTTGCGATTGATTTGGATTGGATTGTTTTGGGGAAGGAGGCCAGACAGCGAGGTCATCGGTCTCATCGGATTAGGGAAGGACGGGGAAGGAAGTCGGCCGTGCCCTCTCAAAGGAACCATCCCGGCATTTGCCTGGAGCGATTTGGGGAAATCACGGAAAACCTAAATCAGAATGGCCGGACGCGGGATTGAACCGGCGTCCTCCCAAATGCGAGTCCAGTGTCTAACCACTGCGCCACCTCGCTCGGTCGTTGCGGTTGACAATGGAAGCAAAACTAAAGAAAAATCAAGACACCGTCATTGGATTTGGCGACCTGGGAAAAGCATTCGACAATGTAAAATGGTGAAAGATCTTGGAAAGTCTGAGAGAAGTAGGGGGTAAGCTATAGAGAGGGACAGGTAATATACACTATATACAAGAGCCAAGAGGGAATAGTAAGGGTGAACAAACAAGAATGAAGAACTTGGATTAAAAAGGGGAATAAGAGAGGGATGTAGCATGTCCCCTCTACTGTTCAATCTGTACATCGAAGGAGCAATGATGGAAATAAAAGAAAGGTTCATAAGTGGAATTAAAATTCATCGTGAAAGGATAGTTATGATACGATTCACTGATGGCATTGCTATCCTGAGTGAAAGTGAAGACGAATTACATGATAAGCTGTCAGTATGTGCGTCTTACGTTGACGAGTTGCGCAATGGATTTATCTGACAAGTACCCTTTGGCTCCTCCAAGAAGCAATTTCCACCTCACACTACTTCAGAAGTCAGACAGACGCTTCTAACGTACCAAAAGTGCCTAAAAAACTTTCAACAATAAATATCTTCTGGAGTCGTATGCTGTAAGGAATAGACACAAAAATATTCTATTTTCTCACATAACTAGTGGGATACCTCGGTACTGGAGTATTGATAGTTAGTGTGAGAAAAACATTAAACGAACGGAAAATATTATTTATTGCAAAATCTGAGATAGTCAAATGAAACTTCTTTATAAACTGATACACAAATTTCCGGGTTCTTTTCGGAATAGGAGGTTACATTTTATGAATAGGAATCCTGTTAATGAAATTTGTATGCAAAGTGTGGGAAAGCTCTTGTATCCCTTTTCTATAAGCATGTTATTTACTCGGCAGAATGGCTGAGAGCCGCGCCTACTTAACTTGAATAATTATTTGATTGAATTTTTCTAAGTACAGTCGAGGTTGTCGCGTGAAAAATGTAATGGAGTGACGAGAATGGAGTAATGTTATTTCTAATGGGAGAAAGATGGGGCTCGCCTACTCTGTAGCGCATAATATTGTAAGGTGCGATGACTGCTGCCTGCATCGTTCACCGCTGAAAAATAAAAAACTCTCTCTTTCTATCTGGATTGACCTTCGCTAATCGAACTCTCACTACGCCTTTATGAAGTCAAGGTCTCCTATGTGCCCCTAGTCTGACTATTGGTGTAGTACACCTGTCAGATAACCAGTCCACTACAATGCCACTCAATGTTTGCTCGCATGCGCTAACTAATACTCTGTGTTCACACTGCACATTAAGTATTGCAAACTACACAGTGAACAAACGCTCAATCGCAAGCGACTCAATATAAAGTATCACTCCAATTCGCTAGTGAGTATTGCAAACTACACAGTGAACAAACGCTCAATCGCAAGCGACTCAATATAAAGTATCACTCCAATTCGCTAGTGACAAAGGTGCTCTTTCAGTATTCTCTGCGTACACACACGAGCGCACTCGCTCCCGTAACGTGTTCCCGCTGCAAGAGCGTCACCAGAACGACTTCCCTCTATGCAAAAAGCGAAAGGTTATATCATCTGCTGTCTTTCCCCCACTCGTCCGGCTCATTGCATCAGAAATAGTCCACGAATCAGCGTTCCTCTTACAAACGGAAGAATGGCGATCCGTTTAAGCAGACCAATCCGGAAATACATAGCATCTGCATTAGGCGTTTACTGTCCACCTGTGAGAACTCTGAAACTGCGCACCAGGTCCATCAAAAGAATGCGTATGCTAGGGCTCTCCCAAACGATACAGCGGGTTTTGCTTTTAAGGTGAACACACATGCCATTATCCGTTTTCTCTGGCAAAAACTGTTTTGGTCCATGGGTGGTCGGCCGGCCTGCGCAGCTGCATGGTAATTCACCCTCCTACGGACTTTCCAGTGGGCTGGTTTCCTCCGCTGAACAAAAACTCCTGTGGCCTTCATGTCTTCTATGTTTGTGTATGCCAGCTCAACTTTTTAATCTCGCTGCGCACTTGCGATTTATTTATTAGATTTTCATGTCGATTAAATGGAAATACGTAAAATTGATTTTCCCCAATCGAGTTTGGGCTTGAATGAAACATCTTGATACGCAGAATACGATGGTAAGGTCGGAATATGTAAGAAATGAAGGTCAGGAGACCACGCCACCTTACATATATATCCCTCCCTCCCTCCCTCCCTCGTGACAAAATTTTTGTCTGGGGTTTGTCAATGCCGAAGAAAACGTTGGTAAAGTCAGGCAAAAATTGTTCTTTCTGATATTCCAATTAACTTTCTCAGCCATTCTTAACAATTTCTGTAATTATCTCTCTATAGCTATTGTTTCTAGTTTATAATTATGAAATTTGTGTTTTGTTGCTGGACAGAAATTGACTTTACAAAAATTGGTTTTCTTTGCCATTTCAATTGCCATTACGTGTATCTGTTTTTTTTTTTTTCATTTTCAAAAGTTGTTTTACAGTCCTTTCTTTATTTAAATTCATTAGTGTACAGTGTATTATGTCTTGGTGTGGTTATCTCTTTTCTTTAGTTAGGCTTTGCGTAAATGTTCGCAAAAGCTCTGTTGTGTTACTTTATTTTATTTATTTAGGCATTATCTTTTCTTGTGTCATTTCCTCTTAATTCTATCCTCGGTATTAATATTATCACCGCAAAAAGGTCTTTTTGAATGTTACTTACAGAGGAAAAATCCTGCATAAATCCTTTTCTGGTTTTACATATGAAAGAAATAAATAGACTTTCCATGAGTTTGTGACATTATATAAATATACTAAGTTTCTTTACGAAAGGGTTTAATGTGTCTATAACTTTATGGACTTTACATATATAATAAAAATAATTACTTTTACAAAGTAGGAGAAGAAAATATATTACAAATGCATATAATTTTCATAAATCTACTCTTGTTTTAGTAGAGAGAATTTTTTTTTTTTCGAAATAGACTTTTCGTTTTGTACTGCTCTGTCAGTTTCTGTGTGCTAGTACTGTATGACGTCGACTCATTGATATGGGTGGTACAAATCATGTGAGAATCATTACAGCATGCGATGCTGAGTCTTATTTGTTGATGTCATCATGAACTGGTACTTCTAACCGATGATTGTTGATGACTGTTGTTTACTGGATATGCAGTGATGTCGTTGAATTCATTTACAGTCACACCTGGTGCAATATGGCAGTTCAATGATTGTAGTAAATTGATGATTGCTGACGACTGTCACCCTTTGTGTGTGCAGTGACGTCTTGATACTCCACACCTGGTTTGGTATGGCAGTTTGGTGATGTGGTAGGGAGAATGATGGTCTTTTAGCTTAATCCATTTCCTGATCATACTTGTTGGTACAAGATTAATATGCTGTCTGATGTTTGTTGGCATTCTTTACACTATGCAAGATTAACATTTTGAGAGATAGCTATAGTGGTTACCATGCCTCAAAGTTCATGGAAAGACGTTTGTAATTATTTTTAGGACAGGAGAGAAAGGTATCTTCCTCTCTTCTGCCCTTCTTCCTCCTGCGTCTTCTGGTCGTCTCTTCTTTCTTGCATTCTTCTGTTCTTCTTGGGCTAGGAATATGTGAATTTTAATGTAGAAGAGGTATAGAATTTGTAGAAGCTGACTGCCTTTCCCAAATATTATTTGACGAGTTTGTAGATCTTAGTATTTCTTGTGCCTTCATTGCAGTCTCGTAGTATCATGATTCTCCCCACACTCATCTGTTGAGTAGCAGTGTCATGACATATGAAATGTCCGGGCTGCGCATCGTCCTCCTGAAGTCCAACATGGTTGCCCTGCATTTCCAGTATCGCATTGGTGTTCACGTTGTTATCATTGACCTAAGTGCTTGAGTCTGTACCCTCTCCATCACTATCTCGAAGCATCTGATGTTGGGGAGCTGGTGATTGATGTTGGTGGCCATGTCCCTTGACATGTAGATTTTTTCCTTGTTTTACAGGCTATTATTATTGATATTTACAACAATTTATGACTCTACACAATGCAAAAATTTTTGAAGGTTGCAAAAAGATAATGTAATTAAGGTGCATATATATATATATATATATATATATATATATATATATATATATATATATATATATATATATATGTGTGTGTGTGTGTGTGTGTGTGTGTGTGTGTGTGTGTGTGTGTGTTATAGCCAACCACTCCATTCTTTTATTAGTTGTGTATCATTTATTGTTTGTGTGCATGTTGCAGTGTACTTATTGATACAAGAAAATTGTTTGTCTGTTTTGTATCTCTCCTTTTAATGAATGTGCTAATTTGTTGATTATTTAATTATCTTTTATTTAGTGATTAGTGTAAGATATTGAGATTTCTTTTGCCCTTTTGTATCTTTATTTTCTTTTGCTGTTCTTTTCATTCACATGCTTTTATATGACTCACGTGGTAGATGCTAATACACTTACCTGTTTTTGGGTTCGTTAGCTCTATCGCATTTTCGTGAGCTATTCTGGAAATTATCATCAGCCCTTTATAGGCTGCCAAAAATTTACTGCATTTATTTTGGCTCTTGTGTGGAAGGTAATGAGTATTTATGAATACTTTCTGGCCCAAGGTGAAGCGCTTCTTTGTGGCAGACTTGTCTTGGATGATCTTATGTCTCATTGCTGCTGAGAGAATGTTCCGTAATGCAAAAGCGACGATTTGTCTGTGTTGCTTTCAGGGAATCATTGAAAATTTAATGATTTCTTTTTTTTCTGGTGGATCTATATTTTTTAATACTGTACTTGGTGGATAAGTTGTGTTACCATGTGGTGCCGAATCTTTATCGGAAATTTTTGTAAGTCCCTGTTTATCCAAATTGTGGCTATTGTCAGTTTTTTCTAATTTTGATTTATCTACTTTGTGTTTTGATTGTGTTACCGGGTGGACGTTAGATTGCCTAACCTCTTCCGTATTTTCCCGTCAATCCTTACGTTTTTCAGGATTCGGTGGCATAACTTCGACTTCTGGTTTCCCTTTGCTGTGTTGTTCTTGTCTCTGTGGACCATGAATTCCTCTGTAATTAGTCGCGCCATGGTCTCGCCAGTTGCTGTTTCTGGCAACGTGACCTCTTTCAAAGTACCCTTGACCGTTGGTATTTTGATTCATAAACCCATATCCACCGCTGTATGAATGTTCATTACCATTCCTATATCGGTACCAATTATTCTGGTTCCCATTTCTATGCTAATTACCTCCATTATGCCACTGTCCTGAGCTGTTAAATTGCCTGAAATTATTATTATTATTATTATTAGGATTACAATTATTATTACTGGAATATTCGTTCCTGATCCTCTCCTTCTGCTGTTTCCTTTCCTTTCCTTTCTTATTTCTTTCACCTCGTTTTCTTTAACATGAATTCGAGCTCCCTTAAGACCTCTTTGAATTCCTCGGTATGTTTATTTTTTCCTACGGTCGCCTGTTGATACTTTACCGGTAACTTCATTCTACATAGACGTACCAGCTCTCCGTTACTGTATGGTTTCTCTAAGCATTGATTCTTTTTATCCATTGTCTCAAAGAATTTTACAACGCTTTTCTCTCCTGAGTTTTCATATGGTGTCATCTGAAGTAATTCGTATTTAATTTTGTTTTGCGCCTCCTTAGACCAATATCTTTCGAGAAATGCTGTTCTGAACTGTAGGTAAGACGTACAGGTAGCAGCAATCTTTTACATCACCTCCGCCACTGTCCCTGACATGTGTGCACAAATAAAGTCAAGTTAGTTAGCCACGCTCCAATGATTTGGCAAGCCTACCTGGAACTGATCGATGAACGTGCGCGCATGCAAGATACCGTCTTCTTCCTTGAAATGTTGGAATTTTCTAACTGTCAAAAAGTGATCTGTATCGTATCTACTCATAAATCCGGGTCGTGGCTGATTCATAGTCTCAAATAATCTGTGACTGCTTGTGTTGTCTTGCCTATTCTCTGGCAATTCACTGCTTCTCAATTTCCTGATCCATATTCGCATCATGTCGTAACATTGGTGAACAAAAGTATTGTTCGTTTGTCTCTAGTTTCGTCGTTCGCGGTACTGTACCTGTGCTACTGTTATATTGTTTCATCGGGTTTACTGGTTCAGTCGCCTGTCTTTCCACTGGTATCGGCTGACTGTATCTGTCCCATTTTTCTAGACACTGTGCATGGTTCTGTGGCGTGTCATGTGTCACTTTAATCGGGCCTTCTGTTTGGATTTCTGCGCGAGTGTTACTTCTGGTCTTTGTTCTACTTGAACTTTCTTAGACGACGCGTGTTCATGTACTGAATTAATGCTTGACGATTCAGTTGTTTCGGTACAGGTGTAATCGGTTTCGATCTTTTCTTCGATAGTTTGTATCAAATCCATGCGAAGCTTTTCAAACTGATCTTTGTTTTTAAGTTCTATTTTACTGATCCGCTGATCACATTTTTTCAGTGCAACTTTTGCGACCTTGCTTTGAAACGCTTGTTCTTCCGAAATTTGTATTGCTGTTCGAGTGGCCTTTTTCGTAAAACGTTCCACTTTTTTGTCAGCGTTTACGATGTCCAATTGGACCTTGTCCAGCTCAGTGCGTAATTGCTGCCGATCTCGTGTTATTACCCGAATTCTTTCCCTAGATTCATTCGAGTCTTTATTTATCTGAGTAATCTGACTGTCAATTCTGGCCATCCCTTCTTCCATCTAGATTATAACCTGTTGAATCTGTGTCTTAATCTCTTGTCTCATTTCCCGATTGTCCTGTTTCAATTCCTGATGTTTCGTCATCTGTGTATTCTGTTCCGTTATGTGTGTATTAATATCCTGATTCTGTTTCGCATTTGTGTCGTTCTATAGTTCATTCTTTTGTAACATCTCCATGATCGCGTCCTGTCCTGTAACCCTACCTTCTCCTGAACTGTGTGTTTTAGATCTATTATTTTCTACTCGGTCACTTGCGTCATTTACTGGACTGTGCTGTGACGTTTCTAAGTTAGATACTGCAACAATCTGTGCTGTCTTCCGTTCTCCCTGTGTTGCTCTTTTTGTTGAGGACTAGTTGCGTTTGTCATTGAACCATTTCGTGGCGCAAACAACTCCACACACTGCACTCTCTGTTGTGTATGTCTAATGTGTGCAGGTACAGTTGCGTCTGTTACGGTACCTTTTCGCGGCGCTCGTAACTCCACCGACTCCTCAGAACTCTGTGCCTGTTCTTCAGGCATATGTAGAATGTGTACAAGAGGTTCGACGTATTCTAAATGTTCCCCCTTGTTCTCACTATCTACTTCTCTTTGAACGTTGACTAACTGCCGGTTCATTGACTGTATTGAATCGTATTCTGTCTCTGAATACGCGGCACACAAACGTGTTTCCTGAGCTCGGTTTGCTGCTAGTTTTTGCCATTTCCTGCGTGAGCTGTCTATTTCTGGCTCAGAATGTGCCCTACACGGAATTTCGTATTCTGAAAATTCGGTATTCTCGTCCCTTCGATTCCCATCGGTCTGATCTGTCTCAATTCTATCCAAATCTACCTGAGCCTGCTGATTCTGCAGCTCACCGACTGTCCTATTCTCTGGTTCACTATGTGTCCTATTCTTAACGAGCTCGTTTACTTTCTGTTTATCTGGTTGATTCTCCCCAATCTTGTCTACTAGGTATCTATCATGTAAGCTTTTGGCTTGTGCCTCGTTAACATGGAAATTCTTTCAACACACCACATCCCTAGCTACAAAACTGTGCACACTTACCAATTTCTTGAACCAGCAACAACGACGTCGTGAATTCTCGGCTACTGTCTGTCTGCTCTACTACAGTCTCCAATCTCCAAGTGTGCACTTGCAAAGTGAGTAAAAATGTTACTTCTTAATTCTAACTTATGTGATACTGTATCACTCTGCATCTCTGCGTCATTCTGCGTCTGTGCCTATCACCTGAAATCCTATAACCTAACAGCTACTCAAAAATCGTAAAAATTAAAAAAAATTCCAACACAATAACACAAGACCTTTTCACTACAATTCTGCGTTCCTCGCTACTTGTACCTATTCTAATCTTAAATCTTTGCAAATAACTCTTTAAGACTTGAAAGAAAATTCTTTTCGAAATAGGAGTTTACCTCTTGTGAATAGGAATCCTGTTAATGAAATTTATATACAAAATGTGGGAAAGCTCTTTAGTCCCATTTCTTTTCGCGAGTGACTCAATTAGAGAATCACTACAATTCGATAGCGACTGAGGTACTCTCACAGTGCAGTACTGACTTTCTTCCTCGCTCTCTGCGTACACGCACGAGCACACTCACTCCCTCTACATGTTTCCGCTTCAAGAGTGTCACCGGAACGGCCTCTCTCCACACAAAAAGCGAAAGGATATATCATCCGCAATCTTTCCCTCACTCCTCCAGCTCATTGCGTAAGAAATAGTCCGCCAATCAGCGTTACTATTACAAACAGGAGAATGGCGCTCCATTTAAGCCGACCAATCCAGAAATATATAGCATCAGCGTTAGGCGTTTACTGTCCACCTGTGAGAACTCTGAAACTGCGCACTAGGTCCATCAAAAAATGTGTATGCTGGGGCTTTCCCAAACATTACAGCGGGTTTTGCTTTTAAGGTGAACACACATGCCATTATCCACTTTCTCTGGCAAAAACTGCTTTGGTCCCTGGGCAGTTGGCCAGCTGGCGCAGTTGCAATCTAACTCACCCTCCTACAGACTTTCCAGTGGGCTGGTTTCCTCCACTGAACAAAAACTCCTGTGGCCATCTTGTCTTGAATGTTTGTGTATGCCAGCCTCGACTTTTTAATCTCAGTGCGCACTTGCAATTTATTTATTAGAATTGCATATCGATTAAATGGAAATATGTAAATTTGACTCTACCCTATCGCGTTTGGGCTCAAATGAAACGTCTTGATGCGCAGAATACGATGGTGAGGTCGGAATATGTAATAAATGAAGGTCAGGAGACCACGCCACCTTACAATGGTGAAAGGAATGAACATTCTAATGAGTACAGAATATGGACTGAGATTAAATCAAAGAAAGACGAAAGTAATGAGAAGTAGCAGAAATGAAAACAGTGAGAAACTTAAAATCATGGTTGACAGTTACAAAGTTGATGAAGTTAAGGTATTCTGTCACCTAGGCAGCAAAATAACCACTGACAGACAGAGAAGAAGGACATGAAAAGCAAATTAGTACTAGCAAAAATGGTATTCCTAGCCACGAGAAGTCTACTGGCACCAAATATAGGTCTTAATTTGAGGGAAAAAATTCCTCATAGTGTACATCTGGAGCAAGGCATTGTATGGTAGTGAAACATGGACTGTGAGAGAACTGGAACAGTAGAGAATCGAAGCATTTGAGATGTGGTAATACAGGTGAATGTTGAAATTTATGTGGAGTGATAAGGGAAGGTATGAGGATGTTCTGTGCAGATTCAATGAGAAGAGGAATATGTGGAAAACACTAATAAGGAGAAGGGATAGGATGATAGGACATCTTTTAAGATATCGGGGAAAGACTTCCATGGTACTGTAGGGAGCTGTGGAGGACAAAAACTGTAGGGGAAGACAGAGATTGGAATACATCCAGCAAATAATTAAGGACATATGTTGCAAGTGCTACTCTGGGATGATGAGGTTGGCACAGGAGAGGGATTTATGGCGGGCCACATCAAAAAAGTCAGATGACTGATGACACCCTCAAAAACAAAACAAAAAATCTGTGGTTGCATCTCTCTGCTTGACAGGAAAAACTTATCGTTCCCCAGTGTATACTCAATCTTGTAAGATGCAGGTCTTGTAAAATACCCCGAGTACATTAAATACACAAACAGTTTGTTTATTTTCTGATCATGCAAGGAATACCGTCATGACATAGACATCATAAGATACTCACCACATGTAATTCCACTGTTACAAATCGCGCTAAACGTATCTGGCAAAAAAACCTCCTGATCGCATCTTCGTGTGCACAACACACCATATGCACCAGAGCGCTGATAACCCTTTGAATCCCAAGTGCTGGACAGGGTGGCGGCCGCCAGTCACTTGCAGAGGAATGAGTGATATCAAATGTCAATTTTCTTTGGAATTTCATACCAGACCCACTTTCTGTTTTGTTTCCAAACACACATCTTCCACAAGAGGTCAATGGATGTAGCTGATCCATGTGGCCGTCCTGCTGTGCAGATACTGACTGAATTAGCACACAGTACCACCAGCAGAGGACGCTGGGAGAAGCAACCTCCCCACCCCTCATCCTTCCAATCCCCTCATCCCCCCCTCTCTGGTTATTTACTGTCAGACAAAGCATCAGGTGGCGACAACTCTTAGATACTGATACTTAGCAATTCTCAGAACACATGCTTATGCTCATGCTCATACTGTGTCTGTCCTCTCTCTCTCTCTCTCTCTCTCTCTTTCGCTCTCTCAAAGTCTACTTTCCGGTCAGTGAGGGTCTGATGTATGCCACCAGAAACCATATTAACCTCTCTTTCGTCCTGAGCAAAGTAGTGTATACCTAGTAAATCCTAAGCCCTCCCCAAAATGCTGGGCTTTGGATGTCTTGGAAATAGTCCATTTGCACTATCCCCATTCCATCAAATTGATTGACTAATTAATTAAATCGATACCCTCTGTGTGGGACAGTCTCTTCTTGTCCCTTTTGGTGGATACTACGACTGGCACATTTGGTGCAAGTTCTGGGGCTATCCAGGACTCGACTCCATAACCGGCTGGTTCACAAACCCTGCTCTCCTCCCTTTCTAGATTTTCCTAGCATCCTACTGGTGGATGCTGGGACAATTAGGTCGCCTGACGGGAAATCCATTATGTTGAAGGTAGCTGAAAATGGTAGTGAGAATTTCAAATTTCAGTTCAATTGTGCTACTTACTTAAACAATTTGCAGTAGACACGGCAGGGGTTTGACTGCAGTGTGTTCGCAGTTACATTAGTGGAAAAAAATATATTTATCAATCGGGAATTTGGCAACGCAATTGGAAGTGGTGCTGTATAAAATGATATAAGTAATTTTAAAATTTGGCGGCAATTTATGCTGTCACAGTTGTGTAATTCCGGCCACCTATAGGTATGATGATTATACAATTCTGAAGTTGGATTCTGCCTGCTTCACCATGAATAAGAGGGCGGACAAAAGGGTCTGCCGGGGTATAGGACAGTAACAACAACAAATCCACCTTTATTTTTAAAAAAAATACCACTCCACCTGTCTGCTGCAACACAGAGCCCACTGGGATGTACTGACAAGCATTCAACTTCACATACAGCAACCGTCACACGGACAGGGCACACGTACACTTAAACTGAGATCCATTCCGTAGTAGCTGTCAGAGATCGCACAGACTTCCGTAGGCCACCACCGTGCGCTTGCCACACTTGCACATGCACGCTCATTTCCCGACATCCACACGCTGGCCATTTCAGATGTTCAGAGGTTGGAGAGACTGTTACAATGATTGCCGAGCAATCAACCAATCAGTTTACTTGGGGGGGGGGGGGGGGCAGATAATCGTCCAGCGCAAACATTCGCCATTTTGAATCTTCTCAAATTTCCACATAAAAATCGAAGAATATTCGCAACAAATGCTATCACGAAGGTCGCCCAACGTGTACTGACTATCTAGTCTGCTATTCACCCACCCAGAGGGCGACACGGTTAATTCGAATTCTCACTCATACCCCGTCTGTCTGGTTGAGGACGCTCGGTGGCGGCTCGTACCTTATGTGGGAAACGTCCATTCGTTCGGTCAGTGGCTACGTCCTCCAAGCAACCAGATGCCAAGCACAGTTGCGCTAGGGAACCAGCCATATATCTATCAGTGTAATTACAATTTACTATTAGAATCACAGCACCAATTTGGTGATGAAATTCGACAATGTGAAAAGTATAAGAAATACCTCCTTCTGACGACTGTGGCTCTGGTAATATCAATTTCCCATGTAAATTTACGTACATCCCACTTAAGACTGGGCGTAATTTTCATGTAAAATCTTTCATACGTCTTTACTGCTACCGATGCGTTGAAGTCGCAGTTTTCCACGTCAAATCTATACCTACCTTTCGAATGGACATATTCCTACCCACATCTGTTTTTTTAGACATGTCGGAACACTGACGACAGTAACTGTACACTCCAACACATACACATTTCAGACAAGCAGTGCAGTTACCGTAATTTTTTTGGATTCTGTACAGATATAAACGGTATGTCCACACTCACACCGGCTGGGTGTCTAACCTCTCCTCAGCTGTAGGAAATTATTTGGCATTGAAGTCTTCCAGTCAGTCAGATTCGAGAATAGCCTGCAGGTATTTTCAATCAGAACTTCTGGAAGACGCTGCATCCCGCCAAGACTCTCTCAAAAAAGTGTTACGAAGCATAGGCGTCTAGCACTATGTGATTAGCAACAGCATTCCCATGGACGAAAGGAATGGAAAGACATCACCGATATGGATTGGTGTACTGCTGGGCGACAAACAGCAAATGATCAATTTAAGTCGAGCATTGTCTGGAAAAGATCGGAATATCGAAAAAGAGAACACAAAGACATATTGCTCCATGACAACGTCCCATCTCACACAGCAACACGGGGCAGGGAAATGATCGAGGCATTCAGTTGGGAAATACTAGGGCACGCGACTTATTTTCCCGGCTCGACTCCGTCCGATTATCATCTGCATCACTGAGACACGCTCTCGCTGAACAACGCTTCAGGCGAAAATGGCTCGCTGACTGGTTCGCTTCAAAACAAGAACTGTTTTTTTGGAGTGACATTCACAGCCTACCGGAGAAGTGGGAGAAATGTATAAATAGTCATGGAGATTACTTTGAATAAAATATTTTTTATCAGTTTAAAACAACAGACGTGTAATTATTACAACCAAATTCCGGTTTCATACCTCTGCAACTGGTACTCTCCAGTGTGTTGAAATCACACTTGCAGCTAGACATTCGTAATTTTGTTCAGGGAACACGTCTGGTAAAACGTCGGATCACAAACCGCAGTAACTTTACGTTCCAACTGCATAACATTCCCGACAAGTAGCGTTATTATCATTTTTAGATGTGTAATATCCAAAAAACTATGGTATGTCCTCACTCACACAAGCTGGGTGCTTCTAATAATTTCCGGGTATGCAGCCGGATCCCGTCGACATTCTGCCACGATATTTCGGCCCAGAGACGTCCGGCCATCATCAGGTGCATACCCGGAAATTATTAGAAGAACAAATACGCCGGGAAAATTTCAGAAGTCACAAGCTGGGTGCTGTTTCACACCACCTGCCATAGAATCCCAGTAGCAAAACCCTCTCCTACGTTGTCATTATCACACATTCGTCAAGGAATGAAGAGCATAATTAAGTTTAAAAAAACCTCGTGTCTCTTATTTATGTTACGTACGTTCTTGCTCGACAATTTGTGTTTCCCAGAGCAGGAAGAACTGATACCGCCAGCCAAGTCACAGAGCCCTCCTAATTCTCTCGAAATCCCGTCACGTACCGACAGCAGTACCCATACTTATAAGGCTGTCTAGTCCTCCATCCGTTACTCACTAGTTAGAGAACTATCACAATGAGAAAAATAGCAGAGTAACTCACGGGAGGATATTCACCCACTTAGAGTATATGCAGGCTGCACAAAAAAATTCATTGATACAAAATCACTGTCTATAAATATCCCACTGCATATCCCCTTGTACATGTCCTAATCTCCTTTATCGTATTCCTATGATTACCACACTAGAAATACGACAGTTTAATGATGTCAAAGTCTTCATTGATTTCACAGTATGCCCCCCCCCCCCCACCCGCTCTCTCTCTCTCTCTCTCTCTCTCTCTCTCTCTCTCTCTCTCTCTCTCTCTTTTCTCCCTTCTGCAACATCCACCAGAGTAAAAACAGGAACTATAAAAATTTAGCTAATATCACCTGGTAGAGAACTCATTACTGCATCTCTCTTCCGATGAATCAGAAACAAGTACCATCTGCATGTTGACAACGACCGTGGATGACATTCTCATTAAATATACATGTATTGGTCCGCTGAAGTAGGTGGCCAGTGATCGAAGTCACTTCCATACACATGTGTAAACTTTTGCTGCCTATACTTGAGAAGACTATATCCCACAGAATATCAATCACAATGGAGGGTTCTTTAGTTGCTGTATCATCAGCAGTTTGCTTTGATGCCTGTATCAGATACTAAAATGACATTAACATGTTTCTATCTATTGACTCTCACAGAAAGCTGAACATTGCATGGTGTAAACTAAACTGCTACCACAACACACGTGATGGTGAAATAAAAGACAGAGGCAGTGTTTCTTATTGACAATAATGTGGAAGATATCTCAACACATGGAAACTGAAGACTTTGCGGCACTGTGAAATGTTTCCAAACATCTATCTAAAGGTGCTGTCCTCTACATTTAATCTCATCGTCACCAGTGATGGGGTAGCAGATGTTCTATTTTCAAAGAGACCCAGAGCGTTGATTACTCACATTTGTGGTGCATGCTGCACCCAGGTAGGACTGCTGTTTTTGTGTACTACAAGCTAGTCATCCTGACATCCAAATCTTTGGACACTCCATCTTTCATTTTTATGACTTACAATGCATAGCAGCACGTGGAACAAGAGGGTATTCTGCAGGACTTACATCCATAGAGTTCGGATTGCGTGCACCACCAGCTGTAAATCCCACTGGTGGAGAAAAGGAATGATTTTTATACACCCAGGCGAGCATATATGTACACTCATTCCTCCACATTTGTCATATTTTCACCAGTTTTACGTATGTTCCATCAATTTTCGTATTTTTACCACGCATTTTACCCAGTTATTCGAGGTCCACACCACCACTCTCAACGAGATGCCACGTCAACAAAACGTCAGTAGCGGGACAAGGGTGTTTCTGGTGCATTATGTTAGTGCAGGTTGCCTACCTCAGGAGCCGGTAAACACTCAGGGGCAGACCTATTATTCTCTTTTGATTAACAGGTACTTAACCTTCTGTTCTGCTAAGTGGTTTTCCATATTGGTGCACTTAACCTCTTGTTCTCCCCACCCCCTGCCCCTCCCTCAACTCCCTCCCCCCACACTGCTACAGGTACACTTTCAGGTCTGAGTTAACCTACTGTTCTGTTAGGTGCTTTTCCATGTCACCCCCATTTCCTGTTGATTGACAGGCACTTAACCTATTGTCCCCCAACCCTTTTCCACTCCCCCAACACATTTCCCCCCTCACTGCTACAGGTACACTTTCAGCTCTGAGTTATTGGAATAGATTCCCTCTCACTCTTATCAATTTGATTGACTACTTAATTAAATTGGTCAATTAATTAACCTCTCTGTTGGGAAACTGCCACGCACCCCTTGCCACACCCCGTCCCAAGAGGGAAATTCAAACTTTATCAGAATTTCGCCCACCTGGACTTGGAATGAAATACTTAAAGTCTCTACCACGATCCTCAACCGACAGCCACGTCCCCTTACCAACCCATGTTGGTGGACTAACATGTACTTGTTTGTACTAACATGCACTAATGTGTACTGACATGCACTGTGCGTGACCTCATCCTAGATGTCCCATGTCCCCCCCCCCCCCCCTCCCATGGTGGGAAAAAGGGGCACCACCACTAACCTAAGTCAGCCAATTGCCACCTCTTCCTAGGAATTGGCGGGAAAAAGACTCAGTTGATCGATCATTCGGAGGGAATTCGATTGTTGTGTGTGGAATATAGTTTAAACAATTTAAGAATCATGAAAGAAGGTTGTATACATGAAAGGACCCTGGAGATACTAAAACGTATCAGATAGATTATATAATGGTAAGACAGAGATTTAGGAACCAGGTTTTAAATTGTAAGACATTTCCAGGGGCAGATGTGGACTCTGACCACAATCTATTGTTATGACCTGTAGATTAAAACTGAAGAAACTGCAAAAAGGTGGGAATTTAAGGAGATGGGACCTGGATAAACTGACTAAACCAGAGGTTGTACAGTGTTTCAGGGAGAGCATGAGGGAACAATTGACAGGAATGGAGGAGAGAAATACAGTAGAAGAAGAATGGGTAGCTCTGAGGGATGAAGTAGTGAAGGCAGCAGAGGATCAAGTAGGTAAAAGACGAGGGATAGTAGAAATCCTTGGGTAACAGAAGTAATATCGAATTTAATTGATGCAAGGAGAAAATATAAAAAAGCAGTAAATGAAGCAGGCAAAAAGGAATACAAACATCTCAAAAATGAGATCGACAGGAAGTGTAAAATGGATAAGCAGGGATGGCTAGAGGACAAATGTATGGATGTAGAGGCTTATCTCACTAGGGGTAAGATAGATACTGCCTACAGGAAAATTAAGAGAGACCTTTGGAGATAAGAGAACCCCTTGTATGAACATCAAGAGCTCAGATGGATACCCAGTTCTAAGCAAAGAAGGGAAAGCAGAAAGGTGGAAGGAGTATATAGAGAGTCTATACAAGGGCGATGTACTTGAGGACAAAATTATGGAAATGGAAGAGGATGTAGATGAAGATGAAATGGGAGATACGATACTGCGTGAAGAGAGTGACAGAGCACAGAAAGACCTGAGTCGAAACAAGGCCCCGGGAGTACACAACATTCCATTGGAACTACTGACGGCCTTGGGAGAGCCAGTCCTGACAAAACTATACCATCTGGTGAGCAAGATGTATGAAACAGGCGAAATGTCCTCAGACTTCAAGAAGAATGTAATAATTCCAATCCCAAACAAAGCAGGTGTTGACAGATGTGAGAATTACCAAACAATCAGTTTAATAAGCCACAGCTGGAAAATACTAACACGAATTCTTTACAGACGAATGGAAAAACTAGTAGAAGCCGTCCTCGGGGAAGATCAGTTAGGATTCCATAGAAACACTGGAACACGTGAGGCAATACTGACCTTAGGACTTTCCTTAGAAGAAAGATTATGGAAAGGCAAACCTACGTTTCTAGCATTTGTAGACTTAGAGAAAGCTTTTGACAATGTTGACTGGAATACTCTCTTTCAAATTCTAAAGGTAGCAGGGGTAAAATACAGGGAGCGAAAGGCTATTTACATTGTGTACAGAAACCAGATGGCAGATATACGAGTCGAGGGACATGAAAGGGAAACAGTGGTTGGGAAGGGAGTAAGACAGGGTTGTAGCCTCTCCCCGATGTTATTCAATCTGTATATTTCGCAAGCAGTAAAGGAAACAAAAGAAAAATTCGGAGGAGGTATTAAAATCCATGGAGATGAAATAAAAACTTTCAGGTTTGCTGATAACATTGTAATTCTGTCAGAGACAGCAAAGGACTTGGAAGAGCAGTTGAATGGAATGGACAGTGTCTTGAAAGGAGGATATAAGATGAACATCAACAAAAGCAAAACGAGGATAATGGAATGTAGTCGAATTAAGTCGGGTGATGGTGAGGGAATTAGATTAGGAAATGAGACACTTAAAGTAGTAAAGGAGTTTTGCTATTTGGGGAGCAAAATAACTGATGATGGTCGAAGTAGAGAGGATATAAAATGTAGACTGGCAATGGCAAGGGAAGCGTTTCTGAAGAAGAGAAATTTGTTAACATCGAGTACAGATTAAAGTGTCAGGAAGTCGTTTCTGAAAGTATTTGTATGGAGTGTAGCCATGTATGGAAGTGAAACATGGACAATAAATAGTTTGGACAAGAAGAGAATAGAAGCTTTCGAAATGTGGTGCTACAGAAGAATGCTGAAGATTAGATGGGTAGATCACATAACTAATGAGGAAGTATTGAATAGGATTGGGGAGAAGAGAAGTTTGTGGCACAACTTGACCAGACGAAGGGATCGGTTGGTAGGACATGTTCTGAGGCATCAAGGGATCACCAATTTAGTATTGGAGGGCAGCGTGGAGGGTAAAAATCGTAGAGGGAGACCAAGAGATGAATACACTAAGCAGATTCAGAAGGATGTAGGTAGCAGTAGGTACTGGGAGATTAAGAAGCTGGTACAGGGTAGAGTAGCATGGAGAGCTGCATCAAACCAGTCTTCACTAATTCCCACTATATCTAACTTTAACCTATACATTTCCCTTTTTAAATTTTCTAACCTACCTGCCCGATTAAGGGATCTGACATTCCACGCTCCAATCCGTAGAACGCCAGTTTTCTTTCTCCTGATAACGACATCCTCTTGAGTAGTCCCCACCCGGAGATCCGAATGGGGGACTATTTTACCTCCGGAATATTTTACCCAAGAGGACGCCATCCTCACTTAATCATACAGTAAAGCTGCATGCCCTCGGGAAAAATTACGTCCGCAGTTTCCCCTTGCTTTCAGCCGTTCGCAGTACCAGCACAGCAAGGCCGTTTTGGTTAGTGTTACAAGGGCAGATCAGTCAATCATCCAGACTGTTGCCCCTGAAACTACTGAAAAGGCTGCTGCCCCTCTTCAGGAACCACACGTTTGTCTGGCCTCTCAACAGATACCCCTCCGTTGTGGTTGCACCTACGGTACGGCTATCTGTATCGCTGAGGCACGCAAGCCTCCCCACCAACGGCAAGGTCCATGGTTCATGGGAGGGGGGGGGGGGGGGGAAGTTAACTATAGATCATCAAATACATACAAGACTCACAAGAATACTGAAAGCCAGAAACATATTTACCAGTGTAACTACAGTTAAATATTACGATTGCTGCTACAGTCTGACACCGATCGATGTACAGGCAATGTCTCCTCTTGAGGGCTGTGGTTCTGTAACGAATCTCAGTATCTATAGTGAACTCTCGCAAATTGCTTAGTGTCCCAGAAATACTTAAAGTGCACTTTTGTAGGAGTTTTCGTGATGTCTCGGTTTGTACACACGGGAATTCTCGCCCTAACAGAACCTGTTTACGAAAATAGTGCAGAATAACGTGGCATCCAGTCCATCACGTGTTATGCTTCCTACTTGCAACATACTGAAACATTGTCACAGCTAAAAGCCTGTGGATGCTCACGAAAACACCGTTAATGATAAAAGCATTCCTGTTGTTTGGAAAGAGAGCACTCTCTAAGCACAGACGGGGAAATCAGAACAATTGTGCAAACAGAATTCGAAGTACCCTCTTACAGATAAGGAAACAAAAAAAAAAAAAACAAAAAAAAGAATGGCAGGGCTGGCTGTGGTGGCCGAGCGGTTCTAGGCACTTCAGGCCAGAAACTCACTGCTGCTGCGGTCGCAGGTTCGAGTCCTGCCTCGGACATGGATGTATGTGATGTCCTCAGCTTAGTTAGGTTGGTTCAAATGGCTCTGAGCACTATGATACTTAACATCTGAGATCATCAACCTTTAGAACTTAAAATTACTTTAACCTAACTACTCTAAGGACATCACACACATCCATGCCCAAGGCAGGATTCGAACCTGCAACCGTAGTGGTCGTGCTGTTACAGACTGAAGCGGCTAGAACCGCTCTGCCATTGCGGCCGACGGTTAGGTAGGTTTAAGTAGTTCTAAGTCTAGGGGACTGAAGACCTCAGATGTTCAGTCCCGTAGTACTTAGAGCCATTTGAACCATTCTTGAAAATGGCCGGAATTTTTGGTATCCTGCAGCTACAGGTCTGGAGAAGTCCTAATGCCACAGTGGTGGATGAGTGACGGTATCCCCACCAGAAATGTATAGTCTGCTTCAACTTGTCTTTGAACACTTGCTTTCTCAGAACTTTCGGTACATACCTTTTCTCCATCTTGTTCGAATCACTTTGTAGACGCTCCTATGTCCTGACACAATGTACATCTTTCAAATAATTTCCTGGAATTAAACCAGGTAACAATTTCAGCGCCCGCCGATATTTCGGTGGGAGAACGCCCTGCCTTTTTCAAGGCAAACTGCAACGGACAGGCGGCGTACATGCAAACTTAAAACCTCGGTTCTCGGACTTCTGCAGGAAAGATAACACACAATGAACACTAGTGCCACCAAAGATGACCAAAGTCAGAGCTATCAATAGTGAGACTACGAACTCGCAGGTGAGGTAGCATTGTTTCCATCTGTTTTTTGACAAGGGAGACTCCAAACGGAGTTTAAACAAAATCCTCCATCCCTGTTAACGAGGTTGTTCGCTAATTTAATCTCAACTGCCTCCTTAATAACACTGTCCCAATAGCTGGACATCCATGCCAATATCTCAGTGTTATTATATAACATGGGATGACCAGTACCCAAGCAATGTTCGGCAATAGGCGATCTACTTCGCTGCTGTAATCGTGTGTGTCGTTTATGCTCATCGGTCCTCCACGGACCTGAATGTTTGACCAATATATGCCTTGCTGCAGCTACAAGGAATGCGATATACACCCACCTTACGTAGGAACAGATCATCCTAAACAGAACTCAAAAGCGCTCTAATTTTAGATGAAGGTCGGAAAACACATTTCACATCGTATTTCCGTAAAATACGACCGATCTTGTCGGCAGTGTTTCCTACGTAAGGCAAAAAGGCAGTAGATTTAGGCGTCGACTCGAAATTATCATCAATCACCTGATGTACAGTTGTCCATAGCACAACGCATGTCCAATCTGTCTATCACTATAACCATTTTGACGAAATGTAGCTTCAAGATGGGACAGCTCAGCTGGCAAAGTCTCAGCGTCAGAAACGACATGTGCCCTGTGTACCAAGGTACAAAGTACCACCTCATGCTGGCCAGATGGTGACAACTATTAGCCTGTAAGTACAAATCGGTGTGAGTACGTTTCCTGTAGACTGGATGTCCCAATGATCTATCATTCTTCCTCCTAACCAACACATCAAGAAAGGGAAGGCGACCATTTTCTTTCACCTCCATTGTAAAACGAATCTTCAGATGGATCGAGTTCAGAGGTTCTAGAAAGGCATTCAGATTCTCCCTACCATGAGGCCAAACAACAAAGGTATCAACAAAATGTCTAAAGAAACAAGAGGGGTTCAAATGCGCCGCCTCCAATGCACTTTATTCAAAGTCCTCCATACACATACTTGCGATCACAGGAGGCAACGGACTACCCATCGCAACTCCATCTGTCTGCTCGTAATACTCGTCATTGAATAAAAAGTAATTGGATGTCGACGCATGCCAAAAGAAATTAGTTAATTCAGCACCAAACCTCGATTCTATTAACCGCAACGAATCAGAAGAACACGAGTGACCGAGCGAGGTGGCGCAGTGGTTAGCACACTGGACACGCATTCGGGAGGACGACGGTTCAATCCCACGTCTGGGCATCCTGATTTAGGTTTTCCGTGATTTTCCTAAGTCGCTCCAGACAAATACCGGGATGGTTCCTTTGAAAGGGCACGGCCGACTTCCTTTCCCGTCCTTCCCTAATCCAATGAGACTGATGGCCTTGCTGTCTGGTCTCCTCCCCCAAACAACCCAACCCAACACGAGTGAAGAGAGAGACCACATCGAAACTCACTAAAATATCAGAGTCATTCAACCACAGTCCCTCCAAACGGCATAAAAAATCATTTGAGTTCCTGATATGATGATCACACCAACCTACTTGTGGACTCAACAGAGAAGCAAGATACTTCGCTACACGATATGTCATATCGCCGATGTTACTCACTATAGGACGGAAAGGAACCCCTTCCTTGTGAACCTTCGGAAGGCGATATAATCTAGGAAGAACAGCACTATAAATGTTAAGACTCTTGACAGTGTCCTGCGACAAACCACTTTTCTTCAGGAGGCTGTTCGTCTTTCTCTCAACACTTTTTGCGGGGTCAACATCGATTCTGCAATACGCTGAATCAGATAGTGAATGTTGCATATTTTGTACATAATCCTGCATTGCCCTTGTCTGCAGGTAAAATATCAGGATCAACTTTGAGAGAGCGTAAAGCAGCCCTCTCTGCTCCTGTTACATTACTCTTGGGTGGACGAGCCCTAGTCAACACACAGCATGCCTCGCTCCTTCAGGAAATAGTGGCAATCGCTGAAAGTGTAACCTGGTCGAATTCCCGGAAGTTACTAGAAAGTTGTATATGCCAGGAGAAACTCCGGTCTCATAATGTATGTCTTAATGAATAGAGCATTATGATTGTATTTTGTACAGATCACCATTTTCCATCGACAGTTAAGTCCTGTAACATGCCCTACATATCGTAAAATACGGAAAGACTCTTACTCAATTACACTGTTCTCCCACTGAGGACAGGAGCTTGAATATTAGAGCGCAAAACAGATCTCCACCACTGCAATATGTCACTACGTACCGTGTCGATCTAGTAAACATACATTTCCTATCCTGTGCCATACATATACCGCGAAGACGGACAGCACAATATATACTCCTCGCAGCACTGGATATTTCCATGCGAGATCGGCAGTCATCGAGCCCTGACGGATGACCAGAGTGATCTCAGTGGACCGAAGTCATTCTCAGAACTGTTCTACAAATTCGGACTCGTTTCCCCTCGGCACAAACACGTTACTGTTTCTGATCCAGACGTGCTTGCTTGCTCGCTTTTCTACACACATCTCCAGACTCGGGGATTACAAGAACATACATATTTTTGCAAGGTTCGCCATAATATTAGACCATTTTCGAGGTACTTCTCGATATCAAGCACACAGCAGTATCCTACCGATCGCTCATGCAACATAATTCCGAAGATATAGACTGGAAATTATTTCTCTACAAAACCTGAAACTTTAGGTAGGTGGGGGCCTGCTGTAAACCACTGACTAACTAGAACCTTGTCACGTATGCGAAGACATTTACGCGGAAACTAGAGAAAATTGATATTTCCACTCACGAATACCGATGCAGGTGATTTAGCAGATTCCAAATCATCCGAATAATTTACAAGGTCAATTAAGGTGTTTGTCACGTCTATGGATCCGGCAAACGTGTCTTCCACATGCTAGATGCACACACCACAATCGATTTTCCCTCAATTAAATAAAGATGCGAAATATGCAGAAGCAGTCAACCGAACAAATTACATGGGAGGGAATAACATTCCAATCCAAACGCACATCAATACACAATCTCAAAATTCGACGTGATCATGAAAGTTATGCAACACATACTGAGTATCAGTTCCCTATTCGTTAGTCTAGAGGACAACACGTTAATTCATCTACATTCCTACTCTCCAATAGACCTCTCCAGTCTGACAGCTCCTACCGTTAAAGGGAAACATGAATCACCCCCGCAAAGGTCACTGGCGCTGCAGGCCGAGCACGCACAGGTAGAATCAATCATCCTAAGAAATCGGTCACATATATATTTTATCCCTGTTCAAACAACTAAATGTTAACGATTGCAGTCTCAGTTGAATGGCATTCGACAATAAGCGAAGTATCGGAAATACACCCTGTTGACGGCTGTTGCTCTGGAAATAGGAATATTAGTACCATTCTTATAACTTCACATACTCTTCCCTTTGCTATCACAGTACTAGACGTCAAATCCATACCTTCACTATGAATGGACATAGTCATTTCATTTGCATATGTCGGAACACAAACACACACTTTATAAGCCTGATGCTAAAGGCAAACCTATCACCCACTCCCGTGTTAATGAGTATAGTACTTGGTCAATAACTGATTACCTACGATACAGAATAATACTGAGAGAAAATCAGCGATGGATGGACATGTCTCATAGGTTTTTCTTGTGAGTGTCTTAGAAAGAGAGCTGTAATTGTCTCATATGTTTAAAAAACCCGACCGCAACAACTGTCAGAAGCGGTCTTGGTTCTACATGTGCTCACAACTATCCGTGTTAAAGGCTATACTTGCTTTATAAATCCACGCATGGCATTAGCAACGAATGACGTTGTTTTTCTATCCAGGCAAATACCGATACAGTGATCGCCGGAGTGTATATTACCACACCAGCAGCGCGCTTACACGTAGCCCACGATGCAACCTCGTGATAAAATCGCTGAATTTTGAAAGTGATTCGGCTAAGGAGTGTGGTATGAAACATATGTTCAACTGCCTCACGCCACCGCCACTAGATATTTCTCCAGTATTTGTAACACACTCTGTCTCGATGCCATATCATACTACTGGCACTCACATATCTCGAAAACGAGCCACCTTTCTAGAACGTATCTGCTACAGTAAAATTCCATCGTGGTCTTAGATAGCCCTATGTACACTCCTGGAAATGGAAAAAAGAACACATTGACACCGGTGTGTCAGACCCACCATACTTGCTCCGGACACTGCGAGAGGGCTGTACAAGCAATGATCACACGCACGGCACAGCGGACACACCAGGAACCGCGGTGTTGGCCGTCGAATGGCGCTAGCTGCGCAGCATTTATGCACCGCCGCCGTCAGTTTCAGCCAGTTTGCCGTGGCATACGGAGCTCCATCGCAGTCTTTAACACTGGTAGCATGCCGCGACAGCGTGGACGTGAACCGTATGTGCAGTTGACGGACTTTGAGCGAGGGCGTATAGTGGGCATGCGGGAGGCCGGGTGGACGTACCGCCGAATTGCTCAACACGTGGGGCGTGAGGTCTCCACAGTACATCGATGTTATCGCCAGTGGTCGGCGGAAGGTGCACGTGCCCGTCGACCTGGGACCGGACCGCAGCGACGCACGGATGCACGCCAAGACCGTAGGATCCTACGCAGTGCCGTAGGGGACCGCACCGCCACTTCCCAGCAAATTAGGGACACTGTTGCTCCTGGGGTATCGGCGAGGACCATTCGCAACCGTCTCCATGAAGCTGGGCTACGGTCCCGCACACCGTTAGGCCGTCTTTCGCTCACGCCCCAACATCGTGCAGCCCGCCTCCAGTGGTGTCGCGACAGGCGTGAATGGAGGGACGAATGGAGACGTGTCGTCTTCAGCGATGAGAGTCGCTTCTGCCTTGGTGCCAATGATGGTCGTATGCGTGTTTGGCACCGTGCAGGTGAGCGCCACAATCAGGACTGCATACGACCGAGGCACACAGGGCCAACACCCGGCATCATGGTGTGGGGAGCGATTTCCTACACTGGCCGTACACCTCTGGTGATCGTCAAGGGGACACTGAATAGTGCACGGTACATCCAAACCGTCATCGAACGCATCGTTCTACCATTCCTAGACCGGTAAGGGAACTTGCTGTTCCAACAGGACAATGCACGTCCACATGTATCCCATGCCACCCAACGTTCTCTAGAAGGTGTAAGTCAACTACCCTGGCCAGCAAGATCTCCGGATCTGTCCCCCATTGAGCATGTTTAGGACTGGATGAAGCGTCGGCTCACGCGGTCTGCACGTCCAGCACGAACGCTGGTCCATCTGAGGCGCCAGGTGGAAATGGCACGGCAAGCCGTTCCACAGGACTACATCCAGCATCTCTACGAAAGGTGGATATACACTGCACTAGTGCCGACATTGTGCATGCTCTGTTGCCTGTGTCTATGTGCCTGTGGTTCTGTCAGTGTGATCATGTGATGTATCTGACCCCAGGAATGTATATCGCTACCACGCCTACAGCTTTGTGCGTGTGATTGTTCCAATGTAAGTCGGAACTGAGTAGAAGTCAGAGAAAGCTACACCTACCACCTTTTGCAACCTGTGTAGAAACAGACGAAGCTGAGTTACTGGGACAGAACTGTGTTTCGGTCATTCGACAGAAACGAAGCCTGATCCTGCAACATGAGGTAGTATAAAAGTCAATACGGGAGCTGGGACAAGGGTGTAGAATTTGCCACTGCAATGTGGTATTTCTCCAGACTACAAGCAGGTACTACAGATCCGCATCGCTCAGGATCCATTCACGTCTACCACCCCAACCTTCTGTCTTCGTCATCCTATTCCATCAGCCAGAGAAATATTATGAACTATAAAGACTCAATTAACTTCATCCGACAGAAAACAACATAAGATTTTTAACACATCCCTCTCCTCCCATATATCAAAAACTAATACCGCATGCGTGCAGGCATCGAGCACATGTGACGATCCGATTAATAAACTAGTATTGATCAATCGCACAGACCAGTTTAAGGTTTCATCACCCATACTGTACGATGATGACTGTATACCACAGACTATAATGAAAGTCGTAAAAGACTCTCCCTGTGACCCTGTATTGTTGTTTGAAACATTGGCTGTGTACAAAGCGTGTTAGAAAACATACATTTTCTTCTTCTGGCACAACTTCGAGGTCTGTGTCAGGTCCTAAACTGACATTAAGACGCTCTGATCCACGGCAACTCACAGAAAAGTAGGCGTTGCACGGTGTAAATCATTATGATACTGCAGCTACCATAACATGCGACACACGGTGGATGATTTTAAATAAAAGACAGCCATCCAGGGTGGTCAAGTGGTTCTAGGCGCTATAGTCTGGAACTGCGCGACCGCTACGGTCGCAGGTTCGAATCCTGCCTCGGGCATGGATGTGTGTGATGTCCTTAGGTTAGTTAGGTTTAAGTAGTTCTAAGTTCTACGGGACTGATGACCTCAGAAGTTAAGTGCCACAGTGCTCAGAGCCATTTGAACCATTTAAATAAAAGACAGTTACAACGTAAGCAAACGAGAAGAGTTTGGTTGTGTTATGGGGAGTTTCCAAACTGACGTCTGAAAGTGATTGACGACCTCTACATTTAAACTAATCTGCCACAGTGATGGATTAGATGATGGCTCTGCATTCCGTTTTGCCTGTTACAAAAATGGCTCTGACGAGCACTATGTGACTTAAAATCTGAGGTCATCAGTCCCCTTGTACTTAGAACTACTTAAACCTAACTAACCTAAGGACATCACACACATCCATGCCCGAGGCAGGATTCGTTCCTACGACCGTAGCAGTCAAGCGGTTCTACATCTACATGATTACTCTGCAATTCACATTTAAGTGCCTGGCAGAGGGTTCATCGAACCACAATCATACTATCTCTCTACCATTCCACTCCCGAACAGCGCGCGGGAAAAACGAACACCTAAACCTTTGTGTTCCAGCTCTGATTTCTCTAATTTTATTTTGATGATCATTCCTACCTATGAATGTTGGACTCAACAAAATATTTTCGCATTCGGAAGAGGAAGTTGGTGACTGAAATTTCGTAAATAGATCTCGCAGCGACGAAAAACGTCTTTGCTTTAATGACTTCCATCTCAACTCGTGTATCATATACGCCACACTCTCTCCCCTATTACGTGGTAACACAAAACGAGCTGCCTTTTTTTGCACCCTTTCGATGTCCTCCGTTAGTCCCACCTGGTAAGGATCCCACACCGCGCAGCAATATTCTAACAGAGGACGAACGAGTGTAGTGTAAGCTGTCTCTTTAGTGGACTTGTTGCATCTTCTAAGTGTCCTGCCAATTAAACGCAACCTTTGGCTCGCCTTCCCCACAATATTACCTACGCGGTCTTTCCAACTGAAGTTGTTCGTAATTTTAACACCCAGGTACTTAGTTGGAGTGACAGCCTGAGAATTGTACTATTTATCGAGTAATCTAATTCCAACGGATTTCTTTTGGAACTCATGTGGATCACCTGACACTTTGCGTTATTTAGCGTGAACTGCCACCTGCCACACCATACAGCAGGTAGAACCGCTCCTTTTGACTGATTCCTCATATTGCACTCAATTGTGCCTCGGGCATGGATGTGTGTGATGTCCTTAGGTTAATTAGGTTTAAGTAGTTCTAAGTACTAGGGGACTGATGACCTCAGATGTTAAGTCCCATAGTGCTCAGAGCCATTTTTGAACCAGTCAAAAGAGAATGTAGAACCATCATCTATTCTGTCACTGTGGCAGTTTGGTTCAAATGTAGTGGTCGTCAATCACTTTCAGACATCAGTTTCGAAACTCTCCACAACACAGCCGAACTCTTCTAGTTTCCTGATGTTGTAACTGTCTTTTATTCAAATGGTTCAAATGTTGCAAACAATGACACAGTCACAGGGAGAGTCTCTTGTGACTTTCAATATAGTCTGTGTGATACGGTCATCATCCTACAGTATGTACTGGATTGTGCAGTTGATCAGTACCAGTATATTTAATAGGATCTACACATGTGATCGATGCCTGCATGAATGCGGTATTTGTTTTCGATATGGGAGAGAGATGTGTTAAAAATCTTATCTTGTTCTCTATCGGATGAAGTTAGTTGAGCTTTCATAGTTAATAATTTTTCTTTGGCTGATGGAATAGAATAACGAAGACAGAATGTTGGGGCGACAGACATGAAGGGCCCTGAGGGACGCGGATCTCTAGTACCTGCTTGTAGATTGGAGAAGCACCACGATGCAGAAGCAAAATCCACGTCCTTCCCCCAGCTGTCGTATTGTATTTTATACTGCCTCGTGTTGAAGGATTAGGCTCCATGTCTGTCGAATGATCCGAACACAGTGCTGTCACAGTAACACAGCGTCGCCTGTTTCTACATGGGCTGCCGAAGGTGGTAGATGCAGCTTTCTCTGACTTCTACTCAGTTCCAACTTACATTGGAACAATCACACGCACAAAGCTGTAGGGATGGTGGCGCAGAGTCTGTAGGGTAGTTGATACATAGGGCTACCTAAAACAACGTTGTAATTTTACTGTAGCAGATACGTTCTAGAAAGGTGGCTCGTTTTCGAGATATGTGAGTGCCAGAAGTATGACATGGCATCGAGACAGAATGCGTTACAAATACTGGAGAAATATCTAGTGGCGGTGGCGTGAGGTAGTTGAACATATCTGTTTCATACCACATTCCTTAACCGAATCACTTTCAAAAGTCAGCGATTTTATCACGAGGTTGCATCGTGGTTTACGTGTAAGCGCACTGATGGTGTGATAATATACACTCCGGCGATCACCGTATCGGTATTTGCCTGGATAAAAAAACTACGTCATTCGTAGCTAATGCCATACGTGGATTTATAAAGCCAGTATAGCTTGTAACATGGATACTTGTGTGCTTATGTAGAACCAAGACGTTTGTAACAGTAACATACAGTAGTTATAGCGATCGGTTTTTTTTTAAACATATGAGACAATTACAGCTCTCTTTTCAAGACAGAGTGGTATGACTCACAAGAACAACTTATGAGACATGTCCATCCATCGCTGATTTCCTCTCATTATTATTCTGTATCGTAGACAATCAGTTACTGACCAAGTGCTATACTTACTAATAGGGTGTGTGTGACAGTTTCGCCTTGAGCATCAGGCTTATAATGTATGTATTTGTGTTCCGACTTATGCAAAGGAAATGACTATGTCCATTCATAGAGAAGGTATGGATTTGATGTCTAGTACTGTGATAGCAAAGGGAAGAGTATGTCAAGTCATAAGAATGGTAATGATATTCCTACTTCCAGACCCATAGCCATCAACTGGGTGTGTTTTCGATTGTCGAATGTCGTTCAACTGAGACCACGATCGTAACATTTAGTTGTATGTACAGGGATAAAATATATATGTGACTGATTTCTTAGTATGATTGATTCTACCTGTGCGTGGTCGGCCTGCAGCACCGTGACCTGTGCGGGGCTGATTCATGTTTTCCTTTAATGGTAGGAGCTGTCAGAATGGAGAGGCCTGTTGGAGTGTAGGATTGTAGATGAATTAACGTGTTGTCCTCTAGACCACCGAATAGCGAACTGATACTGAGTATGTGTTGAATAGCTTTCCTGATCACATGGAAATTTGAGATTGAATATGGAGGTGCATTTGCGTTGGACTGTTATTCCATGCTGACCACTGTAGCCGAGTGTCTCTAGGGGCTTCAGTCTGGAATTGCGCTGCTGCTACAGTCGCAGGTTCGAATCCTGCGTCATGCAAGGATGTGTGTGATGTCTTTAAGTTAGTTAGGTTTAAGTAGTTCTAAGTCAATGGGACTGATGACCTAAGATGTCAAGTCCCATAGTGCTTAGAGGCATTTGAAAGTTATTTCCTCCCATGTAAATTGTTCGGTTGACTGCTTCTGCACAATTAGTGCCTTCATTTAGTTGAGGGAAAATCGATTGTGGTGTGCGCAGCTAGCCGGATCTCTAGACATGACAAACACGTTAGTTGACCTCGTAAATTATTGGGATGATCTGGAATCTGCTACATCACCAGCATTGGTATTCGCGAGTGGAAATATCAGTTTTCTCTATTTTTCTCGAGTTTCCGTATAAATGTCTTAGCAGGCGTGGCAAGTTTCTAGTTAGTCAGTGGTATACAGCTCGCCCACACCTAGCTAAAGTTTTGGGTTTTGTAGAGAAGTTATTTCCAGTCTATATCTTCGGAATTATGTTGCGTGAGCGATCGGTAGGATAATGGTGTGTGGTGGTGGTGGTTAGTGTTTAACGTCCCGTCGACAACGAGGTCATTAGAGACGGAGCGCAAGCTCGGGTTAGGGAAGGATTGGGAAGGAAATCGGCCGTGCCCTTTCAAAGGAACCATCCCGGATTTGCCTGAAACGATTTAGGGAAATCACGGAAAACCTAAATCAGGATGGCCGGAGACGGGATTGAACCGTCGTCCTCCCGAATGCGAGTTCAGTGTCTAACCACTGCGCCACCTCGCCCGGTATAATGCTGTGTGCATACAAATTATACCATTTTCGTGGTACTTCTTGAATGCTGTGTGCTTGATATCAAGAAGTACCACGAAAATGGTATAATTTGTATGGTGCAGGATAGGAAATGTATGTTTACTACATCGACACAGAACGTGGTGGTATATTTCAGGGTTGGAGATCTGATTCGCGCTCTAATATTCAGTCTCCTGTCCTCAATGTGGGAGAAGCGTAATTGAGTAAGAGTCTTTCCGTATTTTACGATATGTATGGCACGTTGCACGGTTTAATTGTCGATGCAATATGGTGATATCTTCAAACTACAATCACAATGCTCTATTCATTAACAAGACATACATTGTGCCGGGACCTAGGAGCATCTACAAGCTGATTCGAACAAGATGAAGACAAGGTTCGTACGGAAAGTTCTGAGACAGCAGATGTTCAAAGACAAGTTTAAGCAGACCATCCATCTCTGGCGGGGATACCGTCATTCATCCGCCACTGTGGCATTAGGACTCCTCCAGGCCTGTAGCTGTAGGATACCGAAAATTCCGGGCATTTTTTCTCTTCGGTAAAACAGTGCTTCGAATTCTGTTTGTATAATTGTTCTGATTTCCCCGTCTGTGCTTAGATAGTGCTCTCTTTCCAAACAACAAGAATTCTTTTATCATTAACGGTGTTTTCGAGAGCGTGCACAGGCTTTTAGCGATGACATCGTCTGCGTATGTTGATAGCACGAAGGATAACACATGATGGACTGGATTCCACGTCATTCTGGGCTATTTTCGTAAACAGGTTCTGTTAGGGCGAGAATTCCCGTATGTACAAGCCGAGACATCACGAAAACTCCTACAAAAGTGCACTTTAAGTATTTGTGGGACACTAAGCAATTTGCGAGAGTTCACTATAGATACTGAGATTCGTTACAGAACCACAGCCCTCAAGAGGAGACATTGCCTGTACATCGATCGGTGTCAGACTGTAGCAGCAATCGTAATATTTAACTGTAGTTACACTGGTAAATATGTTTCTGGCTTTCAGTATTCTTGTGAGTCTTGTATGTATTTGATGATCTATAGATAACTTTTGTGGTGTTTAACTGTCACTGCAATTATCGATCTGTGCAAAATAATGTTACTGCTGAAAGTCTCGTCTGCAGAAAATAATGGCGAAAGGTTCGCTAGGATCAATGCACCCTGTGCTATTCTGGGAAGCATTGGAACAACTCTCTTGGTGCTGGACCATACAACAGCTATGCATCATTGTGTTTGGGAGCAGCGTCAGCACTGCTAGAAGTTCTGTGACATCAATACATCACTCGAAGAATTCTAACTGTATACACGAAAATAGACCCAACTTTCACCTGCAGTGGTGTGATAGTGATGGCTCGCACTGGCTTGCCTTCGGCAATGGCTCGAGGCGGTGGCTGCGGCGGGCCGGCGTCACTGCCGAGCGTCAAGTGGCGGGATGTGTTTCTTACTAGCAATCGTTTGTTTAAACTATATTCCATCGATTTCTCCAACCAATAGAATGCTGCAAATTAAGAAAAACTACCACATACATGTGAAGAATACCGATTTAATGAATTTGCATAAATTTTTATATCAATGTGGTATTAGTGTACAGTAGATAATCTCAGGGAGTGCGTGAGTGGGTGACTTGGAGCAGAAGAGCAGGTTATGTGCAGAGTACTACATTAATTTGCATATTTTTTATGTAAACTGCAGTACAATAGTTTAAGAGGGTGGGTGGGAAAGAAGAATTCGCCATAAATGGCGTTGAAACACATGTGAAATTCGAAACATGTACCAGAAAATGGTGAGAGGACATAACCAATTACTTAATTTGGTATCAAAAGCAGTACAATAGTTGAAGTGCAGTGACATGGTAAATCACTTAACAGAACAATAGGTTAATTGCCGAGAAAGGCCCAAACATTATGTTAAGACACCGAGAGCACAGTGTGTAACAGTAGTTTATGCAATATGTTTGCCCCATGCAACTGCTTCTTGCAAGATCTACACGCCCTCAAACAGCCGAGACTGATGAGCAAGAGAAATGCAACCCCCAGAATCTGATTTTATTATAAATCAACAATATACCATTTCCATATATTCCATACACTGTCTGAATTTTTTAAATAATTGTCTACACAGAGCAATCGAATTCACCCCGAATGATAGGTCAGCTAAGTCTTTTTCCCGCCATTTCCTAGGAAGGGGTGGCAGTCGGTTAGTGGAGGTGTCCTTTTTTCCAGCCGTGTGGGAGGGGGGGGGGGGAGAATGATGGATGAGGTCAAGCGCTGTGCATGTTAGTACATGTTAGTCCACCAACAAGGGTCAGTTGAGGATCATCATGGAGACTTTAACTATTTCATTCCAAGTCCAGGTGGGCATGGCGATTGCAACAATCTGTTGAAGTTTGGAATTCCCACCTGGGAGGGACACGTGGTACTTTCCCACCAGAGAGGTTAATTAATTGCTCAATTTAATTAAGTAGACAATCAAATTGATATGAGTGAGAGGGGGTCTATTCCAATAACTCAGACCTAAAGTGTAGCTGTTTCAGCAAGGGGGAAAGGGGTTGGGGGAGGGGGTTGAGAGTACAATAGAATAGGTTAAGTGCCTATCAATCAAAAGGAAATGGGGGTGAAATGGAAAAGCACTTAACAGAACAATAGGTTAACTCAGACCTGAAAGTGTATCTGTAGTAGAACAATAGGTTAACTCAGACCTGAAAGTGTATCTGTAGTAGAACAATAGGTTAAGTACCTGTCAATCAAACGAGAACAATAGGTCTGCCCCTGAGTGCGTACCTGCAGTTGAAGTTGGCAACCTGCACTAACAAAATGCACCAGAATCACCCTTGTCCCCCTACTAATGTCTCATCACATTAATCTTCTTATGCTATCAGCCAATGGCATTGCAACAAGTTTCTCAATTTCAATATGATTGCCGAACTACCCCCTCTATTATTTTGTGAGGATCACATAGATGAGGACATATTACGAACCCTGTTGTACTGCCTACATCACATAAAACAAAACCTGTTTCTTAATGCAGGAAATGGCCATCAGCACAGAGGAGGTGCACAAACGATACTTCTTATCCGAAACACTTTGTAAATTTGGTAAGATTTTATTACGATTTCCCATCTCGCCCTATTTGGATGGGATCACAAGGTATTTTCGCATTCTTAGGAAAAGTCAGAGATTCAAAGATCTAGCACTCTGCCCTTCAGCCTACAGATTTCACCCTGAGTGCTGCATCATACACGATCTCTCTAGATGCATGCACGCTCATAGGTTAACATTCCTTATTGGTGTATAGCAGATACGAGCCTCATACATTTGGAAGTGTTATGGTGATGTAACAAACGATTAAGAAGAAGAAGAAGAAGAAGAAGAAGAAGAAGAAGAAGAAGAAATGTATGATTTATGCATGATGGAACTCCAGGTGGAAGGAGTTTGAAACGTTTTACGTATATCACTTGTGCTATCAATTTTGTAGTATTGTAGTTGCGTTTGGATTCCATAGTAAGAAGGTATTGGGAAGAGAAAAATGATCATAGAACATGAACACACACCCTCAAGGCTACGCAGTTCTGCACTTAAGCATATTATAACGTTAAAGCAGTGTGGTCCCTACATATTACTCATGTAAAATGAAACGCTGTTAATACTACAATGCAGGAAATATATTTCCAAACCATGACCTACATTCACTCTGCAAGTTTTCTATCCCACTCACTATGGTAAAAACTTTAAGATTACAAAACTAATACTTTCTTTAGCGAAGGAAAAAACAGATTTTTTACGATTCGTGTAGTAAAACCTTTCCAGAGGTGTATAGCGCCCACTGTTCATGTTCACATCACATTATGGTTCGCAAATTATGCTATGCTTGTATCACGCCTATAACATAATCGTTGGCAACGAAACAACATGAAACAAAGACATCTTGTGAGGACACAAACATATGACAGTGATGTTTGACAAGTGGAACTACGCACGATACTGCACTAATTTCATGAATGGAACATAATCTCTTCCACATGCTTCTGTCAAGCAAATGTATGCACAGGGATTGCAGTAGCTCACAAACGCCTGACACTAATTTAGAATCACTGCGGTTATGGAACTGAAGCCTTGGTTTACGTCCAAGATGGAGTACTTGGCGTACACCTTCGTTCATATAGAGAAAGGTGCTGAAATAGGTTTTCCATTGGTTTGGTGGACGCAGTTCATTACCCATGCATTGGAAGTTCTCTGCTGACAGTGGTATGGAGAGGTTTGCCGTCAACAATCGCAGACAGGTACTGCGTTAAGTCTCACACAGGACTTGCAGTTGTATACAAGTCAAATGCAGGTAATACCACACAACTGATACAGCTCGAGAGAACAGAAAAAAGGTTAAATGTGTGATAAATGACCTGCCACAACATCTCCATTTCTCTAGGATGCATCGTGTACTATTAAATTATACCCCACTACAAGCACCATGAACTGAGTATTCCATCTACGTTCTATCATACTGTAATTCAGATTCATGCCAATTTTGAGGCAGATGGCTCTCTTTTCCAGGAAAGCATCCAAGACAGCAGTCAACTCGTATGTATCCCTAATACTTCAATACGCATACAGCAAATGATGTCGAAAACTATGCAGCAACTGTTCTGTAAAGTATTTGTCAGCTGACACCACATGGTTGTGATTCGTGGAGAGTACAGTATATTGCAAATACTGTTTGTTAGAATTTAAAAAACACAAACAGTCTTGCACAGGGTTAAACATGCGATCCATTCTGTAGTTATATATTGCAGCCCCCAAGCTGATAATACGCTCTTTAGCTAAAGACACTTTGCCAGTACCTCTGCGGTCACATCTGGACTTCTCTTCCAAGAAATATAAATTTATTAATCTACATTTGGCTACAGCCGGCCGCGGTGGTCTCGCGGTTAAGGTGCTCAGTCCGGAACCACGTGACTGCTACAGTCACAGGTTCGAACCCTGCCTCGGGCATGGATGTGTGTGATGTCCTTAGGTTAGTTAGGTTTAATTAGTTCTAAGTTCTAGGCGACTGATAACCTCAGTAGTTGAGTCGCATAGTGCTCAGAGCCATTTCAACCATTTGGCTGCAATCCACGTTAAACAATCTATTCCACCCATCTTATCACTGTCCACGAAAAATTACTGTTCCTTAGCCACAGAGCATTGTATTACCAGATGGGACACTGCAATATACAACTACATAATGGATCACATGTTTGACTCTGTGTCAGATTGTTTACATGTTTCGAACTCTAAGAAACAGTATTTACAATGTGCTTCTCTGTTCTCTCTATCAATCACAACCATGCAGTCTCTGCTAAGAAATAGCTAAAAGAACAGTTACTGCATCGTTTTTAGTAGCATTCTGCTGTATGTCTATTGAGGTAGTAAGGATACACACAAATTGACTGCTATCTTTGATGCTTTCTTGGAAAAGAGAATAATCTGTCCCTAAATTGACATGGATCTGCATTGAAGGATGATAGAAAGCAGATGGAGTAACCAGTTCAGAGCAACTGTAACAAGGTATGATTTAATGGTAAACTGATCATGGGTTCTAGAGAGAGGGAGACGTTTTGGCAGATCATGTATCACACATTTAACCATTTTTTTCCGTTGTTCGCTCAGGATGCATCAGTTGTGTGGTATAACTTGCAATCGACTTGTATACTATTGCATTTTCTGTGGGTGACTGAGTGCTATCTACCTGCCCTGTTAAGAGCAAATCTCTCCACACCACAATCAGCAGAGGACTTCCAATGCACGTAGGATAAATCATGTCACCAAGCCGATGGAAAACCTATTTCGTTTTTTATTTTACACATTTAGTTCTGTAGGACCAAATTGAGGAGAAAATCTCCAACTTGGTGGAATGTGTCAGTGCATGAAATTACAACGTAAAAGTCGAAACATAGCTAATAAAATGTTTATGAATCCAAAAAAAGACAAATCAACAATTTAACAGAGGAATCAGCTTAATTTTTCAAGGAACTACTCGACAGAAACTCTTCAGCTTCGATTTGAAAGCACGTGGATTACTGCTAAGATTTAGAATTCTTGTGGCAGCTTATTGGAAATGGATGCAGCATAAACTGCACAAGGGTCAAGGCAGTGAGCTTCAAATGCAGATTGGATTTCTGCCTATAATTAACTGACAGAAAGCTGCTAATTATTAAGAGGAAAATGTCAGAATACCCAGAGTAGTACCTATTTCAGCACTCTTCTCTAGATGAACAAAGATTTATGTGATGTACTCCATTCCCCTGCCGCACCTTGGACATAAATCGAGTCTTCAGTTTCATAACTATGGTGCTACAAGTTAGTGACAGATGTTTGTGAGGTACTACAATCCCTGTGTATACATTTGCTTGACAGATGTTGTGTGTGGAAGAGACTGTGTTCAGTTCGTGGAGTTAGTGCAGAATGGCATGTAATTTCCCAAGTCGAACACCGCAGCTACACATTCGTCTATTTCTTCATGAGATGTCGTTTCATGCATTTTCCATTGCTGACGATCATTTTATAGGCTTGATGCGATCACAGCTTAATTTCCGAACCATAATCGGACGTCAACACTTGGTGCTACACACCTCTGGAGAGCTTTATAGGCCACGTATCACAATGAATCTGTTTTTTCTTTGGTATAGAAGTTAATAGTTTTATTATCTTCTCATCATAGTGAGTGGGACAGAAAACTTGCAGGGTGAATTAATGACAGGTGTTGGGAATATATTCCGTGCATTGGAGTAATAACAGCATTTCAGTCCATGCAACTAATACATCAGAAATCACACTGCGTTAATATTATAGCGTGCTTAAGTGCAGAACCATGTGGCCATAGGACTGTGTGTGTTTATGTTGTATAATCATTTCTCTTTTCCCAGTACCTTCTTGGTATGGAATCCAAACACTTCAACAATTCTACAGAATTGATAACACACGTGATTTATGTAAAATGATGCAACCTCCTTATATTTTGAGCTCCATTATGGATAAATCATACATTTCTTCTTATTAATAGTCTGTTATATCATCACAACACACACAAATGTTTTAGGCTTGTACCTACTATACAAGGAGCGTTAAACTCCTCAGCATGAAAGAACCTAGAGAGATCATATATACTTGGACACGTGACATAAAACTGGTACGGAACAGTCTTCACAGAACAGCAGTTACAGTATTGGAATGAGAATAGAGGTCAGTATCACTTGCATCAGTCAGTACAAGTTTAGAACAAGTGATATTCTTCGTGAAACCTATACATCAAAGTGTTCGGATTATGTGGAACTAAGCTGATTCTGTTCCTTCATGAGACATCGAATGTAACCGGTATAGTACCCTCATACCTCCGGTCAGCTCCAAATTAAATCAGAGACATTTGGTTGAAGACAGAGGAAGAGTTACGACATGCATAGAGAGAAGCCATCTACAGCTTTGCTTGGGATCCTTAGCTGATAGGTTCAACAAAGAAGTCGCTCGTGTGGAAATAGAGACTCTCCGACTTTATCCTACGAATGCGTGAATACTTCGTGACTCCCAGGCACACTGGGGGAGATGACAAATCGTAAAAAAAACCTTGCTGAATTTATAGTGTTTCAGCTAATCAACATAGTGCTCCTCTCTGCTGATGGGTGTTTTCTACACTAGGAAACATGTGATGTGGGCAGCGTAACAGAGTTCGCACTATGTTCGCATGTATATGACTTCGCAAAGTAATGGAAGTGATGGTTTTGCAACGATACAGAAATTAAGAACCATGTTTCAATGTCATTGGCTGATAGCATCATGAGATCGGCGCGATGAGACGTTTTGTTGACCTGACAAACCATCGAGAGTGGTGGTCTGGACATTGAGTAATTGAGTAAAATGCGTCGAAATTATGGAAAACCTGGTAAAATTACGAGAATTGATAGAAAATACGTAAAATGGATGAAAATAATACAAAAAATGTGGAGGGGTGGGTGTGTTACATGCTCGCCTGGGTGTATGAAAATCATTCCGTGAGAGTCAATGGATTGAAAAGTGTTGACGTTGGATTAGCACGAGACATCTCACAGTCATAGAAGAAAAAACTAAATTTGTGGCTGTGTACACAAATGTACAGTCTTCTAATTATTGAACAGTGCTGTGGGAATATACGAGGATTTCGAAAGAATTAGCAGGGGTCTGGGACTTGGTTGGCAGTATCATTTCTTCCTGCTCCGGCAAACGACGACTATCGTGCAAAAACATGTGTAACATAAATAAAAGACGCGAGGGCTTTTTAATTTCAATTACGCCCTTTATTCCCTGACAACAAATAGTGATAATGATGATTTGGCCGCAGAGTTTTGCTACTAGGAAGCAATGGGAGCCCATGCAAAACGACGCCCAGCCGTGTGTGTGTGTGTGTGTGTGTGTGTGTGTGTGTGTGTGTGTGTGTGTGTGATAATCACGCTACTTGTCGGGAATGTTACGCTGTTGGAACATACAGTTTCTCTGCTTAGTGTTCCGAGTTATCGCCAGGCGTGTGAGAAGTGATCAGACCACTGTTCTGGAAAAAATGACGCACGTCTAGCCGTAAGGGAGGCTAGATTTGCCGTGGAAAATTGCGATTTCCACCCACAGATGAGTATATCCGACCATAATGGGTGACAGAGTCACTTCATAAACAGCTGCTCAATATAGCAATACATGGGTGATTCAATAGGACCTGCTATAGCGTTTTACAAACAGTTCTGGCAATAAAGCTGCAACGTTATGGATACACAAAACGTCTTCTCACCGGCTCCCCTAAGATTCTCACATGTTTGTCGCAATGTCGACTGCAGTGTCTATTACAGTACACCAGCCTATATCGGTGACATCTTTCCATCCCTATCGTCCACGGGACCGCTGTTGATAATCACAACATTTCATTGAGAGATTCTTGGCAGCATGCAGCACCTTCCGGAAGTGCTAACTGAAAATACCTGCACTATTCCCGAATTTGTTTGGATTGAAGACTTAAATGTCAAATAATTTCCTAGGGCTGAAAAGAACAGAGACACCTAGACCGTTTGAGTGTGAACGTACCGTCATTTTTTCGTATGCTATACACATACATGGTGTTTCAAAAATGACCGGTATATTTGAAACGGCAATAAAAACTAAACGAGCAGCGATAGAAATTCACCGTTTGTTGCAATATGCTTGGGACAACAGTACATTTTCAGGCGGACAAACTTTCGAAATTACAGCAGTTACAATTTTCAACAACAGATGGCGCTGCAAGTGATGTGAAAGATATAGAAGACAACGCAGTCTGGGTGCGCCATTCTGTACGTCGTCTCTCTGCTGTAAGCGTGAGCTGTTCACAACGTGCAAGTGTGCTGTGGACAAATGGGTTATTTCTTAGAACAGAGGATTTTTCTGGTGTTGGAATTCCACCGTCTAGAACACAGTGTTGTTGCAACAAGACAAAGTTTTCAACGGAGGTTTAATGTAACCAAAGGACCGAAAAGCGATACAATAAAGGATCTGTTTGAAAAATTTCAACGGTCTGGGAACGTGACGGATGAACGTGCCGGAAAGGTAGGGCGACCACAGAGGGCAACGAGCAGCTAGTGCAGCAGGTGATCCAACAGCGGCCTCGGGTTTCCGTTCGCCGTGTTGCAGCTGCGGTCCAAATGACGCCAACGTCCACGTATCGTCTCACGCGCCAGAGTTTACACCTCTACCATACAACATTCAAACGCGGCAACCCCTCAGCGCCGCTACCATTGCTGCACGAGAGACATTCGCCAACGATATAGTGCACAGGACTGATGACGGCGATATGCATGTGGACAGCATTTGGTTTACTGACGAAGCTTATTTTTACCTGGACGGCTTCATCAAGAAACAGAACTGGCGCATATGGGGAACCGAAAAGCCCCATGTTGTAGTCCCATCGTCCGTGCATCCTCAAAAAGTACTGGTCTGGGCCGCCATTTCTTCCAAAGGAATCATTGGCCCATTTTTCAGATTCGAAACGATTACTGCAAGACGCTATCTTGACATTCTTCGTGAATTTATGGCGGTACAAACTGCCTTAGACGACACTGCGAACACCTCGTGGTTTATGCAAGATGGTGCCCGGCCACATTGCACGGCCGACGTCTTTAATTTCCTGAATGAATATTTCGATGATCGTGTGATCGCTTTGGGCTATCCGAAACATACAGGAGGCGGCGTGGATTGGCCTCCCTATTCGCCAGACATGAACCCCTGTGACTTCTTTCTGTGGGGACACTTGAAAGACCAGGTGTACCGCCAGAATCCAGAAACAATTGAACAGCTGAAGCAGTACATCTCATCTGCATGTGAAGCCATTCCGCCAGACACGTTGTCAAAGGTTTCGGATAATTTCATTCAGAGACTACGCCATATTATTGCTATGCATGGTGGATATGTGGAAAATATCGTACTATAGAGTTTCCCAGACCGCAGCGCCATCTGTTGACAATTGTAACTACTGTAATTTCGAAAGTTTGTCTGCCTGAAAATGTATTGTTGTCCCAGGCATATTGCAACAAACGGTGTATTTATATCGCTGCTCGTTTAGTTTGTATTGCCGTTTCAAATATACCGGTCATTTTTGAAACACCCTGTATAAACGATAATTGCACTGCTTGTCTGAAATGTGTATGTGTTGGCATGTGAAGTTATTGTGGTCAGTGTTCTGACGTGTGTAAAAAAAGTTTTGTTGGTGGGATTGTGCTCGTTTGCAAGGGAAGTATAGGTGTTATCCAGAAAACTGCAATTTCACTGCATCGGTGGCTGTAAGGCGTATGAAAGATTTTACGTGAAAAATTAACTCCTGTCATAAGGAGGATATAGACTTAAGTGGGATACTGATATTTCTAGAGCCACAGTCGTCAGGAAGGGTTATTTACGATACCTTGCTCGTTATTGAATGTCAGCAGATTGGTGCTGCAATCGTTTAGTTGCAATTGCACTGATAAATCCACAACTGATTTCCTAAGACGACTCTGCTTGGTACCCAGGCACATGACGTCAAGGGCTGGAACGAATGGATATTTCCGACTTAAGGCATGAGCTGCCACCGTGCCTCTCAAACCAGACAGGTAGCGTACAAGTGTGCAGTTGAGCTAACCATGTCACCATCTCGGTTGGTAATAACGAAGTAACACACAAAATGGGTTGGGCAGCATTCATGATGGCATGTGTTGCGAGTATTCTCCGATTTTTATGTGAAGCTTTGAGTACATTTAATACGGAAAGTATTTGCGCTGGACGATTATTCCCTCCCAAGTACATTGAATAATTTGGCTGCTCAGTGGTCACAGTAACAGTCCCTCTGACCTCCGAGCGTCTGAGGTGTGGATGCCAGGAGATGAACAGTTGTTCAACTAATGATCAGTTACTGTCTCCTCCAATGTTTGCGCAAATCATGCAGAGAGATATATATCTTTTGTTACTTAGAATGTTACAATTTGCTGATAACAGTAAGGACCCTCGAGAAGACAAAATATGGAAATTACATAGAGTTGCGGATCACTGAAGAAAAGTATTTCTGGGTGCTTTCTATCCTTTTAAAAATTTGTGCATTGACAAAAGTTTAGTTCTCTTCGAAGGTCGTGTCTTCAAGAAGTACATTCCTTCCAAACGCCACATATCTGGTGTAAATTTTTTTGTGTTACGTGAATGTGAAACTGGTTATATTCTTCATTTTATTATTTATGTGGATGCAGCAACAGACGTAAAAAAAGAAACTGACTTTGGTGTAAATGTTGGAATACCTGAAAGCATTGTTCTCACTTTACTTGAACGTTACCTTGGTAAAGGTCACACATTATATGTTGACAGTTGGTACACTAGCCCTAACGTTATTTTCTTATTTGCATGACAGAGTGACTAATGCCTGTGGAACTGTGAGAACAAACCGCAAAGGCATGCCTGCTTTATAAAAAAAACTTAGAAAAACCGAGAAAGAGTTTATGTCAACAGATAAACTTCTTGTTCTGAAGTGGCAGGACAATAGGAAGTTAGGATGCTTTGAACTCTTCATACAAGAGAAATTACAGCGACTGACAAAACTGACAGAACAACGAATGAACCAAAAACAAAACCAGCTTCCATCGTAAGCTACACTGAAAATATGGGGACTGTCGACAGGAGCGACATGACGCTAAGTTCAGTAGAATGTGTACGAAATCTGTAAGATGGTACAAAAAATATTATTTCATATAGTGGATCTGTCTCTGCTCAATTCGCATGCATTATATAAAACTCAAACGGGACGAAATATAAAAGTATCTGATTTTCAACAATAACTTATCAAGGAGATCCAAGAGATTCATCACCAACCGCAAACAGAAGGACGCGATGGAAGGAGATCGGCTGATGGTGACAATCCCTTACGCCTAACTGAGCGCCACTATATCTCGCTAATCCCAGGAACTTCAACGAAGAAGGCCGATCAGAACAGGTGTATTGTATGTGCAGAACATGATAAACGAAGTGAGTTGGGTTGTTTGGGAAAGGAGACCAGACAGCGAGGTCATCGGTCTCATCGGATTAGGTAAGGATGGGGAAGGAAGTCGGACGTGCCCTTTCAAAGGAACCATCCCGGCATTTGCCTGGAGCGATTTAGGGAAATCACGCAAAACCGAAATCAGGGTGGCCGGACGCGGGATTGAACCGTCGTCCTCCCGAACGCGAGGCTAGTGTCTAACCACTGCGCCACCTCGCTCGGTGATAAACGAAGTGACCCAAGATGCATTTGTGTAAAATGTAATGTGCCTTTATGTTTGAATTTTTGTTTCAAGAGATATCACACTTTGAAACATTACTAATGTAATATGTTTTGTATTTTTTTCTCCTAATAAAGTACATTTTTTGAACAAAATAAGACTTTCTGAACAAAGATTTAAAAAAAGGAAACTATTTACACCTACAGTACTGGATTTTGCGTCTCATTTTTATCTCCATAATAAAGGTATCAGATAGATTATATAATGGTAAGACAGAGATTTAGGAATCAGGGTTTAAATTGTAGGACATTTCCAGGGCAGATGTGGACTCTGACCACAATTTATTGGTTATGAGCTGTACATTAAAACTGAAGAAACTGCAAAAAAAGGTGGTAATTTAAGGACATGGGATCTGGATACGCTGAAAGAACCAGAGGTTGCACAGAGTTTCAAGGAGAGCATAAGGGAAAAATTGACAGGAATGGGGGGAAATAAACACAGTAGAAGAAGAATGGGTGGCTCTGAGGGATGAAGTAGTGAAGGCACCAGAGGATCAAGTAGGTAAAAGACGAGGGCTAGTAGAAATCCTTGGGTAACAGAAGTAATATCGAATTTAATTAATGCAAGGAGAAAATATAAAAACGCAGTAAATGAAGCAGGCAAAAAGGAATACAAACTTCTCAAAAATGAGATCGACAGGAAGTGTAAAATGGATAAGCAGGGATGGCTAGAGGACAAATGTATGGATGTAGAGGCTTATCTCACTAGGGGTAAGATAGATACCGCCTACAGGAAAATTAAAGAGACCTTTAGAGAGAAGAGAACCACTTGCATGAATATCAAGAGCTCAGATGGCAACCCAGTTCTAAGCAAAGAAGGGAAGGCAGAAAGGTGGAAGGAGTATATAGAGGGTTTATACAAGGGCGATGTACTTGAGGACAATATTATGCAAATGGAAGAGGATGTAGATGAAGACGAAATAAACTATCAGTTTAATAAGTCACAGCTGCAAAATACTAATGCGAATTATTTTACAGACGAATGGAAAAACTGGCAGATGCGGACCTCAGGATGATCAGTTTGGATTCCGTAGAAATGTTGGAACAAGTGAGGCAGTACTGACCTTATGACTTATCTTAGAAGAAAGATTGAGATAAGACAAACCTACATTTCTAGCATTTGTAGACTTGGAGAAAGCTTTTGACAATGTTGACTGGAATACTCTCTTTCAAATTCTGAAGGTGGCAGGGGTAAAATACAGGGAGCGAAAGGCTATTTACAATTTGTACAGAAACCAGATGGCAGTCATAAGAGTCGAGGGGCATGAAACGGAAGCAGTGGTTGGGAAAGGGGTGAGACAGGGTTGTGGCCTCTCCCCGATGTTATTCAATCAGTATATTGAGCAAGCAGTAAAGGAAACAAAAGAAAAATTTGGAGTAGGTATTAAAATTCATGGAGAAGAAGTAAAAACTTTGAGGTTCGCCGATGATATTGTAATACTGTCAGAGACAGCAAAGGACTTGGAAGAGCAGTTGAACAGAATTGACAGTGTCTTGAAAGGAGGGTATAAAATGAACATCAACAAAAGCAAAACGAGGATAATGGAATGTAGTCAAATTAAGTCAGCTGATGCTGAGGGAATAAGATTAGAAAATGAGACACTTAAAGTAGTAAAGGAGTTTTGCTATTTAGGAAGTAAAATAACTGATGATGGTCGAAGTGGAGAGGATATAAAATGTAGACTGGCAATGGCAAGGAAAGCGTTTCTGCAGAAGAGAAAGTTGTTAACATTGGGTATAGATTTAAGTGTCAGGAAGTTCTTTCTGAAAGTATTTGTATGGAGTGTAGCCATGTATGGAAGTGAAACAAGGACGATATCTAGTTTGGACAAGAAGAGAATAGAAGCTTTCGAAATGTGGTGCTACAGAAGAATGCTGAAGATAAGGTGGATAGATCACGTAACTAATGAGGAGGTATTGAATAGGATTGGGGAGAAGAGAAGTTTGTGGCACAACTTGACTAGAAGAAGTGATCGGTTGGTAGTAAATGTCCTGAGGCATCAAGGGATCACAAATTTAGCATTGGAGGGCAGCGTGGAGGGTAAAAATCGTAGAGGGAGACCAAGAGATGAATACACTAAGCAGATTCAGAAGGATGTAGGTTGCAGTAGGCACCGGGAGATGAAGAAGCTTGCACAGGATAGAGTAGCATGGAGAGCTGCATCAAACCAGTCCCAGGACTGAAGACAACAACAACAACAACAACAACAACAAAGGTAGACTGTTACAGTCGTATAAATACGGACCAGGTGAAAATAACGCGCACCGGGGGAAAGCCGATGAGTTTAAATGCACAGTGAAAGTGTTAATTAATAAAGGTATAATTAATTTGATGGCTAGAATGGCTTTGTGGTGATTTCTTTTAAGATCATCAAATATAGCTGCTCCTCCATCATTTAATTTGGTGGATAAACTTAGATTATCAAATAGAATTAAGTCTTGGTTTTCTTTCAGATTCATGGCTCTAATTTTTTAATTCTTTTTTTAGAGCTGTTTAAACTTTTTATATATATTCCTATTCTCAGCATGGAATTTATTATTCTGGGTTTCATAATTGTTCTCACAGTTATTTTCGTGAATTTTATCTTTTACTTTTGCATTGATTGCCTTCAAATATTCTTTGTTTGAAGGGTGAATATTTCTTTGTTTAAACTGCTTAAGTATTTTAATTGAAAATATTATTTTGCGGGATCAATGATACAAAGTTTTTCATTTGAGGCTGTGTATTTATTTTCTATTTGTTCTTTGAGCTTTTACTCTTTTTTTGAGAACTATAGCCTTTATCTTAGGTACCTATTATTTAATAAGTGATTATAGAGTTTTTGTTGGATGAAAACTTTTTTAATTTGAATGCATCAATGGTTGTTAAGACTTTAATTTTGGATCGAATGTCTCTTATTTCTGTGTCTTTTGAATATATATTCCTTCTTTGGTCATTTACTATAAAAATGAAAATTATAAATCTTTTATTATTATTGTTTTAACATTTAACATTTAATCTATAAATAGGGTTTTTAATTATTAGTCCTAATTTGAGTAGAATTTTCTTAGGATGCGATTGTTTAGGTTTGGTTACTTATTTTTTAGTTACTCATCAAAATGTAAAATTTTATAGTGGTTGTATATTAACTGCTCTTTCTAATTGGATTGGTGATGTTGCTACTTTAATTTCTATTGCTTGAATGGTAAATTTTGGTGGTTCAAATTACATATATATTTATGACTTTATTTCTAGTTCTTTTGAAATGAAGCTTATTAATATAGTAATTGTTTTAGCAGCCATAAACAAGGGAGCTCAGATTCCTTTTTCTCCTTGACTTCCTGCTGCCACTCCTGTTTCTAATTTAGTTCACTCTTCTACTCTCATTAGTGTGGAGGTTTATTCATTAATAAATTTTAGACCAATATTAGAGACTTACAATTGTGGTTTGTTTTTACTTTCAATTGGTTGTATAACAATGGTTATGGCTGGGTTGGGAGTTAATTTTGAATTTTATTTAAAGAAAATTGTCTTTCTACTTTGGGACAACTTGCTTTAATAATAATAATTTTGGCTATACGGTATTGAAATCTTGCTTTTTTTCATTTACTGGCTCATGTTTTATTTATTTGTTAGGTTCAATAATTAATAGTTTAAAGGATTCCTGGGATATTCGTTTTATGGGTTCAATTGTTAATTTTATCCCTTGTTTTAATGTTTCTAGTTTGTCTTGGTGTGATATACCCCTTTTGGCCAGTTTCTATTCAAAGGATTTAATTCTTGCAATGGTTTCATATGAAATAATTGTTTAATTTTTTCTACTGGTTTAACTGCTTCTTATTCTTTTCATTTATTTTATTATTAAATATCTGGAGATAATAATTTTTGCTCAAGATTTTCTTTTGATGATAAGGGTTATTAAATTTCATTTGGTATAATTGGATTATTGTTTGATGCTGTTTTTGGTGGTAGTCTTTTATCTTGACTGATTTTCCCTATTCCTCATGTGATTGCTCTACCGTATCATTTGAAGTTTTTGAGAATTACAGTTTTTGTTTTAGGTAATTCTTTTAATATGGTTAATATTATTTAAATAGGTTAATATTATTTGAATAGATTAATATTAAATGAGTGAAATAATTTTGCGATTCCTGTATTCCTGATACTAGGACTACTGCTCCAACTGCTCCTGTTAACAGTGAAGGTCTATAGTCTACCACATGGAATGGGTGGTTTGAGTGAGATGTTAACTTCTCTAGAATATAAAGTTCTTAAAACTGAGAAACATTAGCCTGAATTATAGCTACTGCTGATTCTAGAATTAGTAGGAGTATTTGTCCAATAATTAGCAATGAAATTAAATTTATTGCTATAGATGGTCCTTTATTTCCTAGCAAGGTTAATAATAGGTCTCCAGCAATTACATCTGCTGCTAATCATACTGGTAGTGTACCTGGTCAGATAAAATTTCTAATTGTTTCAATTAATCCTGTAAATGATATTAATGATGATGGTGTGCCTTGGGGTACAAGGTGTGTAAATATGTAAGGAGTGTAACTGATTCATCTAAGTAGTATAAATCCTAATCATATACATAAAGCAATTAAAATGTTAATGCTAAGTGGCTTGTTCTGCTAAAAATGTAAGGGAGTAGTCTTATGAAATCATTAAGTAATATTGCAATGAAAATTGAGATAAAATGAATTAGGGTTAGAACATAACATCTGTAATGTAAAATGTTAACTTTGTAGCTTTTTTTATTTAAATAATTAACTAGGACTAGATACCCTATTATTTTAAATGTTAATAATACTTAGTACGCTAGTATTAGTGAAGGTCTTTGAATGCAAAGAATTTGGCAGTATCTTATTCCATTCAGAGCAACCTACACTGTGATTGATCCTACTTGACTTGCTCTGCTTAATTTACTTATTATCTCAGTTATAAAGGAAACTTTTTGGAGTTATAAAATATTTCAGGTCAAGATGCAGGTTATAGTTAATATGGAGGTAGGTTACAATAGATTTCTGTTTATAACAGATTTGATAGTGATATACTGTTGATGAAGGTAGATTTGATAGTATTTGATTTATTTAATTTAACTGATATTGACCCATTGATCCCATTATTGATTATACTATTTTAATTATTTTAAGGTAGCTTCAATTTAGATAAGTCGTGACATATGTATTGGGAAATGTATCTAGGAAGAGGTTCAAGAAATAACTTATTAGTAACATTTCATTTGCACTGGAAATTTTTGTGTTCAAATCAGGCTACCATGATTATTTATTGTATTAAATTTGTTTTTGTTTATTTAATTATTTAATACAAATAATTTTGCTGTTTTCGTGTCTTAGTATATATTATAAATGATTCTTTAAATTTTAGTATATTGGCAATGTAAGTGTTCTATGAAATATTATTTTAAATTTTTCAAAGTAGATTTTGTTTGTAATAGCTCTTGTATCAGGGCTTATCAAAATTTTAAAATCAATATAATTTATCTTGATTTGGGTTGATTTATAAATCATTTATAGTTGATGTTTCATAATTACTGTTAATTATAGAAATGAGATGTTAATAGTTTCTTAATATATCTAGTTTGTTAAGAAATTTAATTTTTTAAGTATAAACATATACTTATTCTTTGAGGGATAAGGTTAAAGTTATTACCCTATAATTTACTTTTTTTAAAATGATAGTAGGCTCTAAATCAGCTATCTTTAAGATAACATTTTAGTTCATTATTTTATATTTTGACTTTATAATTATTTTAGGTTTTATATTAAGATTCTTGATTTTATTTATTATTCTTTGTAATGATATAATTAGTTCATGTATTTTTATGAAGATTTTATGTGGTGAACTTATTATAAGGAACTAGCCAAAATTGTTTTCTGCCTCTTTATCAAAAACATGTCCTCTTGAAATTATTTTGAGGTCTCGCCTGCACAATGAGCGAATTTTTAAAGAGACCCAGTATTTTGACCATGCAAAGGTAGCATAATCATTAGTCTCTTAATTAGTGGCTCGAGTGAATGGCTTGATGAGAAATCAACTCCTTTAACAAATTTTTCAATTTAATTTTTGAGTCAAAATCGTTAAATTTATCTTTAGGGTGAGAAGACCCTATAGAGCTTAACAATTTACTTCTATATAGTTTTTTGTTGGTCTTTGTATATTTAATGATAATGTTCTGTTGGGGTGAAATGAAAAATACATAAACACTTCATTACTATATCAATGATTTATGTTTCTTTCAATCTATAAATTATGATCATAAGATTAAGTTACCTTAGGGATAACAGTGTAATTGTTTTCGAGGCCTGATATTGACAAAGCAGATTGCGACCTCAATGTTGGATTAAGAAAAATTTCGAGTGCAGGAGCCCTATGATTAGGTCTGTTTGACCTTCAAATTCTTACATGAACTGAGTTCAGACCAGCGGGACCCAGGTCGGTGTCTATCCTAAGACTATTAACACATATTAGCATTAAATGACCATATGGTTACAATATTTTTATTATACTGCTTAAATATTAATTAATTTACTATTTTGAGATTAATGTGTTGAATTTGGAATTCATTTATGTAGATTTTTCTACAAATAGTATTAATACTTAACGATTTATTTATGTTTGTTTTAAATTTTCTTTTGTTGTTTATTTGTGTTTTAATCAGATTCGCTTTTTTAACTTTGTCGGGCAAAAGGTTTTAAGTTATGTTCAGACTCGTTATGGTCCAAATTACATAGGATTTGTAGGGATTCTACAGCCTTTTAGTGATGCTATTAAGTTGATTTGTATGGAGCAGCCCATCCCAATTATATATAATTATTTACTTTATTATTTTCTGCCATTTTTGTTTAATAATTTCATTGGCCATTTGAGTAATTTTTCCTTAGTTAACTTACATGTGTTCTTTCTCATTTGTTTTTTATGTTGTACTAGATTAGGTGTTTATACTGTTGTTATGATTTCTGGTTGATCTAATTCAAAATATTCTTTATTAGGTTCCCTGCATTCTGTTGCTCAGACAATTTCGTTTGAAGTTAAATTAGCTTTAATTTTTTATCTTTGTTATTTTAATTGGTAATTCTAACACATTTGATTTTTTACAACTACCAGCTTTATAGTTGATTTATCATTATTTCTTTTGCTTTGGCTTGTTTTGCTACTTGTTTGGCTGAAACTAATCGAACTCCTTTTGATGTTGCCAAAGCTTAGTCGGAACTGGTTTCAGGGTTTAATATTTAATATAATGTAGGTGATTTTACTTCAATTTTTTTGGCTGAATATACTAGAAATGTTTTTATGAGAATGTTGTTGCCTTCAATTTTATTTATTTATATTTTTTATTAAGCTTTCTATTACATGTTTTGGGTTCATTTGAATTCAAGATAGTTTATCACAGTTTATTATGATAGTTTAACATATTATGCTTGAAAGAGCTTTTTACCTTTGTTTTTGAAGTTTATAATTTTCTTTGTTGGTTTAAAACTTTTATTTATTTCATTTACTTAGTGAAATATTTTTAGAAATGTTGAACTTCTAGTTTGACTTCTTCAAAATATCATCTCACACATTTGCAACATGAACATTAACTAAGAAGTATGTAAAGTACACAATTGTTAAGATATGTCCTGTTATAATATATGGTTCTTCAACTGGTCAATTACCAATTCGTTTTAATAAGCATACAGTTACTAATTTAATTTACAATATAATTTGATTACTATGGTAGAATTGAATACCTCGGAATGGTGTTTTGTTGTAAAATTCTTAGGATTCTAATTCATAGAAATAATGCAGCAGCACCTCCTAATTTATTAGGAATCGACAGTAGAACTGAGTAAGCAAATAGGAAATATCATTTGGGTTGAATGTCGTCTGGTAATACTAATGGTGTGGCAGGTGCAAAATTACCTGGGTCTCCTAGTAGATAAGTATTAATTAGGCATATCATTAATAATTATGTTATTAATACGAATGTGATAGAATCCTTGATAGTAAAGTATGGGTGGAATGGAATTTTTTCAATATCTACATTTAGTCCTAAAGGGTTACTAGACCATTTTTGATGAAGATAGGTAAGTTGATTGCCCTTATAGCTGCAATAATAAATAGTAATACAAAATGAAATGAAAATAACAATTTAATGACATGTTGCCTGTCAACAGCAACCCCCCCCCCTCATCCTTATTGAACTAAGTCTGTCCTAAGTATGGAATTGTTGATAATAAATTAGTAATTATTCATTCACCCCAGAATATTTGACCTCAAGGTAAAACATAACCTATAAATGCAGTTGCTATAACTAGGAATAGAATTACTGTTCCAATTATTCAGGCGTTTATATACATGCAAGATCCATAATAGATTCCTCATCCTACATGTACATAGATTCAGATGAAGAATATTTGTGTATGAAGTTCGAATGATTAAACTTATTTACATCCCAGCAGATGTGCACTACACTACTGAATGCTATTTCAATATTGGATGAATAGTGATTAGCTAAAAGCAGTCTAGTTACGATTTAAATTACTAAACACACCCCTAATACTGACCCAAAATTTCATCAAAATGAAATATTTGTTGGTGCAGGTAAATCAACTAAGGAATTGTTCATAATTTTAATTCAAGATTGTCATAATTGTAAGGGTTTGTTCATAAGTGAAATTATCTTATTTTACAAATAGGTCCCTGGTTAATATTAGTAGGTTTAGCTGCTGCCAATAGTGCTAAAATGAATTTTCTTCTTTAATGTAATGATAAATGTTGGTCTATTATACAATTTTTCTAAAGATATTGCTATTTCTTGGTAATTTATTCAGTTATAAAGATTAATAGTTTCGATATTCTTGAAGTTTATTAATATTATCATGCCTAACATAATGTTCATATGATAAAGGCCCATATTGTTAAAGTGATGATTATAGTACTTTACTTACACTGAATTTTTTTCATTTGATGCAATTCTTGTGATCTAAATAAATAGGACTAATATACCACCAAGAAATTTTAAGAATGTAATAGGACATTCTATAACCTTCCATTATTGGTCCTGTTAATCCAACAAGGACAGTTTGAAAAAAATGAAGGGTATTAATGATACTGGGTGTCTTATTGTAATAAAATTAATATTATTACATTTGATAGTGATACAATTATTATTTCGCTCATTTCAGTATTTAGTTTATTTTTAAAATATCAGTTTTGGGGACCAATGATGGATGATTTTTGAACCTCTAAAGAATTAAAAGTGGGGGCGAGACCTATTTCTGGTTTACAAGACTGGTGTCGTTTTTTTTAAAAAAAACTTAAAACTAATGTTTATATTCTGTTATTGCTTCGTAACTGGTATATTTTGCTGGTGTTTGTTTTTCTTCTAAATGGAAGTATTTATTAATTGCTCTTTTGAGGTCGTTCCTTTTATGTTTATTATTGAAATTGATATTTTTTTAGTTTCACCTGCTTGTAAAGGGGCTTTATGTATATTTTGGTTTCAATAATTCGATCTCATAGTAATGATTTATTTAATGCTTTTGATTTGTTTTTCTGTTAAACATTTTATTTATAACTTTTTTGATCCCTCTGTTAAATAATTGTTGATGGTTGGTTCAGTCTATAATGTCTGTGTCAATGCTTTTATAATTTGTGTATATTTATATACTGATTTCAATATAATTAGATATTTTTTGATATTAACTATTTTTCAAATAGTTTAATTTTGCTGAGTTCTTTGGATTTGTTTATTAATAATTACTGCAGTTTATGTAAGTTCTTATCCTAATTTATTTTGTTTTAATGGTTTTGATTTTAATGATTATACTACATTGTTCATTTTCTTGACTGAGCCTTCTTATATACAGGGTGCCACACCTAACTCTGCCATCTCAAATATCTCTTGAACAATAGATATTCGAAAACAGTTTTCACCAGCCTGAATGAACAGCAGGGGCTTAGGAAACGAAATACTATGCGAAATTTTTTAAACGTAAAGACATACTATTTTCAACACAAACTTGTCATTTTTAAACAGACACCTATTATTTCGTATATCATCATAGCCAATCACAAAAATAATGGCTTTGGTTGCACACAATACGTCAATTATATCCTGAGAAATTGCGAAGCGAAGTTGACACTCTAAAGAAATGTTTTTTTAATGTTTGTTTCATTTGGTCTGAATTTATCATACTATACCAGTACAATGATAAGACCTGAAACTTCACTTATCAATAAAATAAGTTATCCATGCGGGTGTTCCTTTTTTCTGGCATTGTCCTACAGTTATTGTTGCTACAACTCCCTCATGATCACAGGTTCATAGAAATTCTCAGAGGTCAGATCTACTTGTTGCCATTAAATCTAATGGATTTCTGTCATGGAATGGCTTTTAAGGTACTTGTTTCACGTAATTCTCCAAGAAAACACTGTCTTTGGATCGCAGACACACCAGCACTACTCAACAATGGTTCACACTACCCTCCTATATGCAATCTCAACAGACGAACCACACTTCCCAAAATTCCATTTGCCTTCTCTACTACAGTCCTCACTTGCTTGTCCCAGTTCATATTGCTTTGGGACTTTACACCTAGATACTGAATGTGTGGCTGTGTCAACAGCACATTACTACTACTTCACATTTCTTTACATTTAGAACCACCTGCCATTCATCAAATCAACTAGCAATTTTACCTATGTCATCTTGTATCCTCCCTACATACACTCAACAACATTATCTTCCCATAAACCACAGCATCAGCAGCAAACCACCACTGATTTCTGCTTACACCACTGATTTCTGCTTACCCTACCCACCAAATTATTTGTTAAAATCGAAAATTACAGCAGTCGTAATCACTCTTTCCTTGGCCACTCCTGAAGACATCTTTGTCCATGATGAACATTCGCCATCGAGGACAACATAAGGCGTTCTGTTACTTAAGACGTTTTCAGTACACTCACTCAGCTGGGAACCTAGACTGGGGTGATGAAGTCATGGTATAAAAGGGCAGTCCATTGCCAAGACTGTCTTTTGTACTCAGCTGATTCATGTGAAATAGTGTCCAAAGTAATTATGACAACATAATAAGAATTAAGTTATTAACACAGAACGATAGTCGGAGCTAGACACATGGGACATTCCACTTTGGAAATCATTAGGGAATCCAATATTTGGATATCTAATGTGTTTAGTGTGTTCCAAGGACATCAAAATGGTTCAAATGGCTCTGAGCACTATGCGACTTAACATCTGTGGCCATCAGGCACCTAGAACTTAGAACTAATTAAACCTAACTAACCGAAGGACATCACACACATCCATGCCCGAGGCAGGATTCGAGCCTGCGACCGTAGCAGTCACGCGATTCCGGACTGAGCGCCTAGAACCGCGAGACCACCGCGGCCGGCCAAGAACGTAAAATTTCAGGCATTATACTCACCATGTGCAAAGCAGTGGACGAAGATCTTCGCTTAAGGACCGAGAGGAGCAACATTTGTGTAGAGTTGTCAGTGCTAAGAGAGAAACACCGTGAGACAACGGCAGAAATCGGTGTCGAACATACGACAAACACATTTGTCAGGACAGTGCAAAGAAATTTGACATTAACGGGAAATGGCAGCAGATGATCGACGTCCCTTTGCTAGCAGTGCATCACCTGCAGCGTCTCTCCTGGACTCGTGAACATATCACTTGAACCCTAGACAACTACGGCCTTTTCAGATCAATCCCGATTTCAGTTGGTAAGAGCTGGTGTTAGGGTTTGAGTGTGGCACAGACCCCACGAAAGCCATGGACCCAAGTTGTCAACAAGGCACTGTGCAAACTGGTAGTGCATCCCTGACAGTATGGGCTGTGTTTACATGGAATGGACTGGGTCCTCTGGTCCAACTCAACACACCGTAGTCATGTTCAGTCACTTTGAGACCATTTGCACATGTTCATGGACTTCATGTTCCTAAAGAACTGGAATTTTCGTGGATGACAATACGCTGTGTCACCCAGCTGCAACTATTCGCGATTGGTTTGAAAGAACATTCTGGATAATTCGAGTGATCGATTTGGTTATCCAAATCGCTCGACATATTCGAGGTGTCAGTTCGTGCACAAAATCTTGCACCGGCAACACTTTCGCAATTACAGATTGCTGGAGGGGCAGCATGGGACTTCCAACGACTTACGAGGGTCCATACCACTGCGGGATGCTACAATAAGCTGGGCAATAGGACCAAGAGGATATTAGGTTATAGCCCATGACTTCTGTCACCTCAGTGTAATTGCGCAAATTTGCTGGTCCCAGCTGTAGTTCTCGTGGAAAATTCATATGGGATAATGTCCCTCTCTTCAATGAACAATCCTATGCGCATTATAGTCGACATTGTGAAACCATTTAACATGTTGGCTGCGGTCACCAGTGCGATCGCTTGTATGCGTACTTGAGCTAAGAGCTGAAATCGTACCCCTGCGAACCTGTACGTTCATGTTATGCACATACGTAATATTGACAGCGAAAATGTCGGCGCAAGAGGTGGTGCTAGATATAGAAATAAAAGTACCCTTTAGCTGCATGTTGAACATGTGATAAAGGCGAAAGGCAAAGGTCGCGAGTTCGAGTCTCGGTCGGAGACAGTTTTAATCTGCCAGGAAGTCCACATACTGTACAGAAACCTCATGTTCTCAGCAATCAATGTAACATTTTACTTGGATATCAACCAAAACAAATAGAAACACCTTACATATCAAACACGAACAAATCTTCCTCTGAAGAAACGACATCCCATTACATTATGGATGTGTAATTCTGCAGCAGTACAAACAGAATCCAGGTTTGTTTGAACACGTTATGCACATCTACATACATACTCTGCAATCCACCATACGGTGCGTGGCGGAGGGTACCTCGTACCACAACTAGCATCTTCTCCCCCTGTCCCACTCCCAAACAGAACGAGGAGAAATTACTGCCTACATGCCTCTGTACGAGCCCTAATCTCTCTTATCTTCGTGGTCTTTCACGAAATATAAGCTGGCGGCAGTGGAACTGTACTGCAGTCAGTCTCAAATGCTTGTTCTCTAAATTTCCCCAGTAGCGATTCACGAAAAGAACGCCCTTTCCTCTAGAGACTCCCACCCAAGTTCCTGAAGCATTTCTGTAACACTCGCTTGATGATCAAACCTACCAGTAACGAATCTAGCAGCCCGTCTCTGAATTGCTTCTATGTCCTCCCTCAATCCGACCTGATAGGGATCCCAAACGCTCGAGCAGTACTCAAGAATAGGTCGAATTAGTGTTTTATAAGCGGCCTCCTTTACAGATGAACCCCATCTTCCCAAAATTCTACCAATGAATCGAAGACGACTATCCGCTTTCCCCACAACTGCCATTACATGCTTGTCCCACTTCATATCGCTCTGCAATGTTATGCCAAACTATTTATTCGACATGAATGTGTGAAGCGCTACACTACTAATGTAGTATTCAAACATTACGGGATTCTTTTTCCTATTCATCTGCATTAATTTACATTTATCTATATTTAGAGTTAGCTGCCATTCTTTACACCAATGACAAATCTTGTCCAAGTCATCTTTTATCCTCCTACAGTCCCTCAACGACGACACCTTCCTGTACACCACAGCATCATCAGCAAACAGCCCCACATTGCTATCCCCCTATCCAAAATATAATTTATGTAGACAGAAAACAACAGTGGACCTACCACACTTCCCTGGGGCACTCCAGATGATACCCTCGCCTAATACAGTACTCTCTGTAAAACCGAATTGGAATCCCATCAGGACCTGGCGATTTATTTATTTTCAACCCATTCAGCTGCTTCACAACCCCAGGGATGGTTATCACTATATCCTCCATACGAGAATCTGTTAAGAGACTCTAAAGGCGGTATGTTTGCACGATCCTCCTGCGTGAAAGATGTCTCAAATGCTAAATTTAAAACTTCAGGTTTCGTTTTCCAGGCCAGACTTATCAGTGAGTGACTGGTTGGAAGCCTTCGACCCGCTTACCGATTTTACGTAAGATAAGAATTTCTTTGGGTTTTCAGAAAGATCTTTTACGAAGGTATGATGATAGTAGTGGTCTTTTTACAGCAGCAGGAATCTCTAACTTTTGCCTGTCCTCATTCTCCCGATCTTTCTTGTACCGTGAGTACAACTGTCTTTGGTTCCTGAGCATTCTCCGAATTGCGCTGTTAAACCATGGTGGGTCTTTTCCATCCGTAACCCACGTTTTTGGCACATACACTCCTGGAAATGGAAAAAAGAACACATTGACACCGGTGTGTCAGACCCACCATACTTGCTCCGGACACTGCGAGAGGGCTGTACAAGCAATGATCACACGCACGGCACAGCGGACACACCAGGAACCGCGGTGTTGGCCGTCGAATGGCGCTAGCTGCGCAGCATTTATGCACCGCCGCCGTCAGTGTCAGCCAGTTTGCCGTGGCATACGGAGCTCCATCGCAGTCTTTAACACTGGTAGCATGCCGCGACAGCGTGGACGTGAACCGTATGTGCAGTTGACGGACTTTGAGCGAGGGCGTATAGTGGGCATGCGGGAGGCCGGGTGGACGTACCGCCGAATTGCTCAACACGTGGGGCGTGAGGTCTCCACAGTACATCGATGTTGTCGCCAGTGGTCGGCGGAAGGTGCACGTGCCCGTTGACCTGGGACCGGACCGCAGCGACGCACGGACGCACGCCAAGACCGTAGGATCCTACGCAGTGCCGTAGGGGACCGCACCGCCACTTCCCAGCAAATTAGGGACACTGTTGCTTCTGAGGTATTGGCGAGGACCATTCGCAACCGTCTCCATGAAGCTGGGCTACGATCCCGCACACCGTTAGGCCGTCTTCCGCTCACGCCCCAACATCGTGCAGGCCGCCTCCAGTGGTGTCGCTACAGGCGTGAATGGAGGGACGAATGGAGACGTGTCGTCTTCAGCGATGAGAGTCGCTTCTGCCTTGGTGCCAATGATGGTCGTATGCGTGTTTGGCACCGTGCAGGTGAGCGCCACAATCAGGACTGCATACGACCGAGGCACACAGGGCCAACACCCGGCATCATGGTGTGGGGAGCGATTTCCTACACTGGCCGTACACCTCTGGTGATCGTCAAGGGGACACTGAATAGTGCACGGTACATCCAAACCGTCATCGAACGCATCGTTCTACCATTCCTAGACCGGCAAGGGAACTTGCTGTTCCAACAGGACAATGCACGTCCGCATGTATCCCGTGCCACCCAACGTGCTCTAGAAGGTGTAAGTCAACTACCCTGGCCAGCAAGATCTCCGGATCTGTCCCCCATTGAGCATGTTTGGGACTGGAAGAAGCGTCGTCTCACGCGGTCTGCACGTCAAGCACGAACGCTGGTCCAGCTGAGGCGCCAGGTGGAAATGGCATGGCAAGCCGTTCCACAGGACTACATCCAGCATCTCTACGATCGTCTCCATGGGACAATAGCAGCCTACATTGCTGCGAAAGGTGGATATACACTGTACTAGTGCCGACATTGTGCATGCTTTGTTTCCTGTGTCTATGTGCCTGTGGTTCTGTCAGTGTGATCATGTGATGTATCTGACCCCAGGAATGTGTCAAAGTTTCCCCTTCCTGGGACAATGAATTCACGGTGTTCTTATTTCAATTTCCAGGAGTGTACTTGTCCAATGCGTTATTTACAATGTGTTTAAAATTTGCCCATATTGCTTCCACGTCCATCGTACCGAAAGTATATGAATTCGATTCATTTACTAAGTGGGATGCCGACAACTGCTCATCTGCTCTTTTTAGTAAGAATACTCTCCTAGCCTCCTTGGCCGACTTTAACTTTCGTAACCGTAGTCGTAATGACAACATCATGATCACTAATCCCTGTCTCAACACTGACACCATCGATGAGGTCTGGTCTGTTCGTGCTACCAGATATGAAATATTTCCATTACGCGTTGGCTGTCGATTTAGCTGCTCAAGACAGTTTTCAGATAATGTATTCAAAAGTAATTCACACGACGGCTTGTCTGTACTACCTGTAATGAATCCACAGACATCCCTGTCTATACTAGGTAGGTTTAAGTCGCCTCCGACTAATATAGCACGATCGGAAAACTTCTGGGATAAAGAGTGTAGACTCCCTTTGAATGATTCTAGAACTGTCATGGTGGAACCTGGTGGCTCGTAATAACACTTAACAATTAAACTCTACTTCGATCTCAGTAGACAATACTTTTGTCAACTGCAATGAAGACACTACCTCCTATTGTGTCTAATCTGTCTTTCCGATATACGTTCCAACCCTCACTAAATATTTCATAACTCCCTATCTCAGGGTTCAGCCAGGTCTCAGTCCCGAGAATAATTTGCGCGCCACACGCTTCCTGGAACGCAGTAAATTCAAGAACTTTATTCCAAACACACTGAAAATTTACTGCTAATAACTTGACAGCTGAAGCGTCTTTACACTGAGAGCATCCCGATTTCCCTGCTTGGACGTCGACTGGTCACATGTGTGGTGTATCCGTACGCTTGCCCATTTCTGCACATCACCTCCTCATAACTTGATTCGTCCCTTCAGTTGCGTCCCGCTTTTGCACAACGTGACTCTCTTTACGATATTTATTACGCACACACTTTGTAACGTCCATTGATGGAAGTACTCCCTTTATTGTTAGTGTTCTGTGATCACACGATTTAATTTTATGCCCTGAATATTCGTTATATAGGTAATGTGAATTGAACATTAGCATGTCAACTATTGAACATTAGCATGTCAACTATTGAACATTAGCATGTCAACTACATGGAAGAATGGTTTCTTTGGCCAGCGATAAAGTCTTTCGTTCACATAGATAATACATCATCTGGTGCTGCCTATCGGTTCCAGACTTACAATTGTTATAGTTAATAATTCGCAGTTGTTTGGAGACTATTTGCTGGTGTGCATTCGGCACTTGTCCCATTGCCTTAGAATATTCTGTGGAAATACAGGAGACAACCCTTCTATCCTTCAACTTGCCTATCATTAGACTGTCCAATATCAGCAATAGTGTCTCCTTTCCCCCGTTCTTCGCATACCACGTCTTCATGGGTATTTCTCGTATTTACCCTCAGCTTCCCGGTGTAATGTGTTTTGCATTCAACAGCCTATTAGCTAAAGCAAAGCTTTTGTAAAAATTATCCATATAAACGCGATGGTCAACGTACAGCTTCTCTTCCAACAAATCTAATACTATCTTTTCAGCATGCCGCCCCCCACCACAGGTGCACAACGCATTTATTTACGAAACCGTTTGGATTATTTAGCACTTACAATTTGATGCCATATTGATTTCTTTTGTTCTTTACAGACTGTCTAAATTACAATAGTTCCCTCCAAAGGATCAATGGTTCATCTAAAGATAGATCCCTACCTGGGTAATACAGCTGATACATTCTGTTAAAATAATGCAATATAGGGCGTACCTTATACAGTCGATCATCTGGTTTCGGGTCTCCTCGCCAGATTTTTCGCAAAATGCACTGAGCATATGATAAGCATAATTTCTGTCTCCCTATACTCATCGCTAATCCTCTATTTTCGAACAGCGATTCTTTCTACCAGTAGTCTTGTAATCAGGCATATTTGACATCCATATTTAATGAAATATCCAGGAAGACCAGTATTTCTCCTATTGCTAATCCTAGAGCCGCCTTATGCATTTTCGCTTGCAAATAAAATGCATGCGTTACCTTTCGTTTTATCAACTACGAGATGCAATATGTCATCTAACCAGTAGCCAAAAGAAACCCATTGGCGTATTGCCCACAGGATTTATCTGCGAACAACATGCTATCGTAAACAGATGATACTGCTTTCCATGTGGGTTCTTCATGCCAAGTCACACGTGGTTTGTTTACTTCTGCGATCGCGGGTTCTTTATCGTCGGCGATTTCATCACCATCATCATCGCCGTCAGATTCCGAACTGTCGCGAAGTTTCTACAGTGTGTGAATTCCAGCCACTACCCTCTGGTGCGTCCCTTCTGAACTCATCATCTAATACACTCTGTAACTCATGGTCAGTATATTATTCACTCTTCCTACTCTTTTCGGGTTAGAAGGCCCTGGTGTCAATGGATTCTACACCACTGCAAACAAAGCACAACACAGGCGACGAGACGAACACACACAACTGCGGACAGGGAAACGTTACGCGATATTTCGTTGGTTGCTTATACCAACATGAGTGCACAGCCGAACGAACTAAACTGAGTACTCAGCTAACGAACGCGCCGCTTATAACAGTTACGCCGACGGTACACGGACTGTGCATCCGAACGTTGAGTGTGCTGAGTTTCTGAAGTCATAGCGTGGAACAGCACGTGTGGGAGTCTTTCCGAACGTGCAGAGCAACATCTGGCATGTCATATTCTGAGCGTCGACCAATGAGATGGCACAAAGCACGCTGTCTCCCTTCATTGTAGAGTTGTGGTGCGCCATATTGCCATTCATTCCAAGCCTGTATGTATATATGCCTTTTCTGAGCACCAGCAAATTGAGAATCAATGGAAAACCCGTTATTAACTGTGTGATTCGTTCCAATGAAATAATGAGAAAGATCACATTCGTGGCAAAGAATTATTGTAACCTACGTATGAGAGTATGTTATCTAAAGGCAGCGACACACTGAAGATCGGCCAAAACGCATTGTTCTTGGTACAATTTGTTATAATTAAATACTAATTAGCAACAATTATCTACGATTAACGTTTTTCGCATGGGGTAGTACAATGTGGCTAAAAACATGGGAAGTGTTGTTGGTTTGGCGTAATGAGTAGCGTCTCTGTCCATTTACGAGTTTTTGTTAGGGGCGGTGGTTCGCGTCTTAACACATCCAATTTTTTTTTCCTCCTTTCGCGTTTTTATTAGATTCTGATACTTTATTAGTTTAATATAAGTATATGTTATAATATTTGATGTTATGTAAATATAAGCTCTTTCTTTTTAGGGGTGACTGTTGGATTGGCTTAATCTGCAGGACAGCTTCCGCTACTTGTATAAAAATATTTTTCTTTTTTCTTTTACGCTTCGTAATTCACATGTTGCAAAGATTCTGCTACTGGGTAGGAACCGTGATGAAGTAAAACTAACCTTTGGGGTTTTACTAAAATGTGGGAATGATGAAATAATGTTCATCTTATGAGGAGTATTTTAAATTTGTACCGCACTGTTTGTAATGGAACTTTTATAAGCCTGTGTCCTTATTGACTGGACATGGTACTTTCCTTTTCGTGGGCGATGAAGGAAATGTGCATTTTTAATAGAGCTAACGTGGGAATTTTACGCGCGCCGGTTGAATAAGCAGTGTGATTTACGAACTAGAAACATCCCTCAGCTGCCGCTGGAGTTAGTTGCGATCGCGTACACCAGGTTGGGGCCCACGTAGCGTAGCCTCAAGTCGCATCGTTCGTGAGCGTTCAGCAGCACGTTGAACTGGGCACGCTCAACGTTGACGTTCGACAGCACGGTCCGTGTGCCGACGGCTTTACCCGCACTGGTGTTTTGATCTCGGAAACGCTTATAAGCGTCAGCTGCAGCGAACGTGTTAACCGACAGTTCTCTCTCTTAGTGCATTTACGAATGACTGAGCGAAGGTTTCCACAGCAAAGCTGCGCAATTTGTCACCCTTGCATGACTGGTGACAAGACGACGTGTTTGGACCCGCATTTAGAACGAGGCTCTACTGTGGCCGCAGCCGTGCACTTCTGAAGCTGCACACGAATGTCCATGGTATATCGGTTGTACAAGTACTTTCTATTAAAGAACACAAGCTGGGTTCGGGGTTTAATGTTGCTGCATTGCACCCAACATACACGCCTTTTTTAACAATCTATTTTGAGTCTACTTAACATGAAGCTATCATTAGAGTCAGTAGTGCATTATATCAACGTTTCTGTGGCTAGTTTATAAATTTGAAATAAAATTAGTTGTTTACAGTTTTCAGGAATTAGGTGGTTACAAGACGGTTGCCTGTAGATGGATTTCCTTACTGAACATTGAGAGAGGAATACTGCCGTCACTTATCACGTATGGCCATTTTCTACATTCACAGGATTTCTATGTAGAAAACCTTCAGATAGGAACAAGCAGTTTGACTGTGGTACATTAATGTCTACAAAGATGAATTCCCGGAGTCTTAAATTTGTTATTTCATGCACTTGCTTATTAAACAAATTTGATTACTCTCAATCTGTTCATTCACACACCTGACTGCAATGTACACTAGGGATGTAGCAATGCTTTGTGATGCAGTACGAATCATAAAATTTTAATAGATATTTCTTCCTGTTGCAACTACACTTACCTCTTCACAAACATGCCCTCAATACACACAGCGTAGTGTTACGCCGACCGAAAAGTGCAGCAGTATCGCTTACTATGGTTAAGAGAATGAAGTAAGTCACTGGTAACTATAGAACTGTTGTCAACGCGACTAACAATCTTAAGCAAATAAAAGTTTGTTTGCCTGTGCTAGTACGTTACCCTCTTTAGAGTCCTAAATCAATGCGAGTTTAAATGAACAAATGCAAACATTCTCTAAGCTTTTTTTCATCTAGGGATTTAGTCAACAAAAAACATTGAAGCGAGTAAGTGATAGCTAGCAATAATGTTTTAAACACACAAGCACACTTATTGTTGTATTGGAGGAAAAAGGACTGGGAATTTGACTTGCTCTTAGGTTTCTAAGGAAACTGGAAAAATGATTGATAATTTCATAAAGCATCTTAAAATATAAATGTGCCGACCCCTCTTTATCAAGTATGGAAAACAACATACTATTTGAGGTTGTAGCTCTTCTGTCCCTGCTTGCTTGCTTACAGATTTGTTTTTGTATAAGGCCCACCTTGAGCAAAATACAATTTTTTATTTACGTTTATTATTACCCCGACATGTTTCGTTTAAGTTTCAGCATCATCAGTGGTTTTATGATACATTCTAAAACACAGAAAAATGCTTTTCGCTACTGGTAAATATACAAATTTAAGGTTTTTTAAGACACTTATACATCAGAAAAAAAAGACTCCAAGACTTACCAAGTGGGACAATGTCTGCTTGTGTGTGTGTAACAGGGTTTGGGCTGTTCACAGTCTGGTGTCGTCTGACACTAGACAACAGCAAACCATGACAGGTAACTGTATGCACTTATTTGTTTTTCTCTCCAATTAGGTTTTGTGGAGGGTTGTTGCTACATTTGAGTATTTTCAGGTCAGTATTGATGTTTATTGGGCTGTTTTTCATGTCAATAAGGTGTTGAGCAATGCAGAATGACAGCTGTACTTTTTAATGCTCTTCTGTGTATCTGGTATTAAAAGTGTCTGCTTTTCTGCCCTACATAAATTGATTTGCAGTCTTGGCATGTCAATTGCTAAATACCGGGTATGTTGCTCGTGTCTGTGCTGGTGTAGGTTGCTCTGACATTTCTCTGTATTTACTTATCTGTCCTATAGGTTATTTCTAGTCCTTGTTTTTTAATATGTTGCCTATTATTCTATGGCCTGCTTTTTTGCAAGTGGGCATGCACCATCTGCTTCTTGTTATGGTCATTTCAGCCTGCATCTCGTGGTCGTGCGGTAGCGTTCTCGCTTCCCACGCCCGGGTTCGATTCCCGGCGGGGTCAGGGATTTTCTCTGCCCCATGATGGCTGGGTGTTGTGTGCTGTCCTTAGGTTAGTTAGGTTTAGGTAGTTCTAAGTTCTAGGGGACTGATAACCATAGATGTTAAATCCCATAGTGCTCAGAGCCATTTGAACCATTTTTTTAATGGGCATTTCTTGTGTTTGTAAGTTGGTGACAAGTTGTTTGTTTGTTTCTGCTGAGCATCCCCTTTTTTTGCGATTCTGTTTCTCTATGTGTCCTGTCCATTTGCTGTAATTCATTTTGGTAGTTGTCTGTACTGGAATTTTGTTCAGTCTGTGCAGCATATACTAAAAACTGGCTAGTATGTGTGCAATAGGATGATTATGCATATTGGTGTCTGCTGTGCTGGTGACTTTCCTGCTTATGAAGAATTGGTATTGGTAGTTGCCTCTGTCTTGTGAGGTCGAAGATATTTAACATTGTCATTTTCGTTCCTACGGTGAATTTTATTGAAGGGCGAACTGTGTGTATATTACTGTGGAGTTGTTAGATGTTTCAGTTGATGAGAAAAGTAGAGAGCAGTTTGTTTTAATAAATGATCGTTTAGTTGGTACATGAGCCTTGCTGATACTCACCACACAATGGCAACATATCCCGCAAGATGGCAATTCTTACAATTCTGGGGTAAGTTGTGCAACAGATTATTTCTTCCCATACATCTCACAAAATTATAATGGGAAAATCATAAAAAAGAGGGAAAATTATTTAAAAAATTACAGCTCTTACAAAGGTTTACCAACAACCAATGCGAATGGGTTAGTGGAGGAAATGTAACTGTACCAGAAGTACAGCTACAATATAACAATGACATATGCTGAGTATTGCCGCAGATGCGAACACAAACAGTAGTAATGAGTTACAATTTAATGCAAGAAATACTGTCACTGTATACTAAAGTTCAAAAAACTGCACTGAAGAGTTTGAATAGAACAGACTATTACAAAAGGGGGACGGGTATGTGCCTTCTTCATACACTCATAACAAGTTCCTATTTTCACGAGACAGAAGTATACAGCTGCTATCAAAATGTGCCACCTAACAATTTACGTTAGTTTTCCTTCACCTTTAACTTCTTATACTATGAAATAACTCACAGTGCCCTTTTCAATAAAACAGTAAGATCAAAGAAACAGTAAGTGACTCTACAGGAAATAGTTGTTTATTATATTCTGTCTACCACTCAGCATCAACTGATATTATTCAAGAGCAAATCACCTGTGACAAGCTAAAACAGTGACACAGACTGGTTTAGTCAGCTCCACAGCATCACATTTACACACCAAATCAATCCACAGTTTTCTCAAGGTATTGACACACAATGCATTAGCCCTGGGTCTAGATAATTCTAAGGAGTCTGCCAATGATGAGTACTATCAGCATAAGAATTCAAACTCCGTAACAATAAATGTAACTAAAAAAGTCTAAAATGCAGAACACTGTGGAAGAGGAAAAAATTGTGCAGCTAACTGAATGTTAATTCCCCATGTGGTGTCATTGATAACACATATCTCATTACTAGAAACAATTTCTCAAGCCTTTGAGAGCTGCACCATCGACACTGGGCAGGAGGGGGAGGTTATCAGTTGAATGATCATTAGCCAAACATTATCAACGTAAATGACTACTATATAACATTAACAGCTCTATTACACACCTATACTTTCATTCACCTAATGAAGGAGATTATGAATGAAATCATTGTAGATGTGAAAAACAATATGTACTCAATCTTAGTCTCTTGTGCAAAAGGGAAGTGGGGCATGAGAGTCCGTAGTGTTTTACATTTTAACTTATTACATGAATGACAGATGAAAACAACTTCTAAAAATAGCAAAGTATGAAGCATTATGCACACGGAAGAGACGGAACATTATCAACACCTGTGTAACAGCATTTTGGGTTGATTTTCGGAACACAGCAGCAATTCTGTAGGGCATACAGGCATCAAGTCATTGCTATGAGACACACTGTGTTTCAAACAGCCACTAACCTGGATGACAGCGTACCTCATCTTGAACATAAAAAAAAAAATGATTTACCCGACCAGATGATATTTCTACGTATCTGTGTCCCAACCTCAAGGATGCCGGGGCAAATGCAATTGTAAACGACACATGACACAGTACCAACAAAGTTACGCAGGGGTATTCCACTGCAGAGCACTATGTTCAACAATGTGCACTGAACAGTTGCTCAGAAACTCAACCCTGCACCAGCAGTGCACTCAATCATTACCAACTGCACAAGATCGCCACCTATCCTGCTTTGCAAAGCAGGCAAGCCTTTGACCACAACATTCACTTATTAGGTGAGTACATCCAACATATGGCTAGGACTCGTTTCACCGTCCTTTAACTACTTTCCACATATGTCACGACAAGGGCATGCTAACAGTTCACCAGCTTCAATTTCTAAGACGCTAGGAGTCATGACAATACGCCCTCTATCAAAGTTGCTGATGATGGTAGATTCCCCATTATCACCTGCATTGCCACTAGGAAGATCCCCCACTCATCCCCATTCAGATGACATATTTGCTTTATCATGTAACATTCCACAACTCTACCAGGCTGCATTCAGTCTAGGGGTAGACAATGTTTTGATTCATGTGCACAGGAGAAGAAACAGTCTGAACGGACTGAATTTAGAAGTCATTGTTTCAAATTTTTTAACTTGCATCCTCACTAAAGCTGTTTCAGATTACTGTCTCCGAAATATATAGGCAAGTACTATAGGTATTTTATTAAAACTACAAACCGGCACTGCTAATGCTGTTACCAAAACACAAAGTATTGAAATATTCATATTCTAATTAGGAATGTCTTGTAATTAAACGAAAGGCAAGTGTGTCCAAATCAGCATACAGAGGGATGTGTTACAACAGCAGTGCTAGTGTCTAGGAGCATCAGTAACCTGGCCTAAGGACGAATTTATCTAAAATTAATCACACAAACGTGTGAGAACTTCTTATGTTTTAATGTGATTTTTATTTAATAACTCACTTGAGTATCGGTGCAACTAAACCACAAGGTCAACCCAAAGTATGTGCAGGCTTAGGTGATGTCCAAGCCATTCACGGAGGTCCAGAAGATAGTTACATTTATAGCTTCACAAGATAAAAACTACAATTTTAATATTCAACAAATGATCAAGATCTTGAGAGGCCTTTCTGTTTAAGGAAGGTATTTATGGTACCTACTTTTGATTAAACTTCTGAATTCTAGGAACCCACTAACTTGATAAATACTGTGAAGACCTGAATACAGACTTCTGCAGAAATGGTACAGCGAAACTATTGACTCTCCAACCATATAAACACTGAATTTATGTTAACTTTAGTTTATTTTCATGGTGTCATTAATATTGCTTGATTTGCGAGCATTGCAAAGAGAAGTGAACTAAATATTAATACTTATTAATTTTACTTTCAAATTTGTATTAAGGACCTGTAAACCATGCATCTTAACTGACTTCAGATTGTATACAAATAGTAAATTTACATTTTTCTAAGAATCACTGCAATTCACAATGCTGGCTATTTTGAATGTATTTTCAAGTCTGCTGGATTCTTAAAAGCTCCACAGTACATTCTTGTATTATGTTATATAAATGCTTTTTCCTTCCATATTAGCACATGAACATGAACAGTGTCAACAGTTCGACAGACTCAACGATCTATATTTTCTATGGCTTTATGTAGACTTACTTATTAAGAATAATGCATATTTGGTCATCCTCAAATGAATGATGCCAGTAAATAAGAGATATGGCTATTTACTCCAAGATTCAATATTCAAATCAGTAAGAAAAATCTATCATGATGCCACCACATCTTTCATAATAACTGATATTCAGCAACTAACCCAAACCATAGTCAAAAATACTTAAACTGCAAATCTTTACAAGTAACATTTATTGGATTACCTGCTTTTAAATGAGGTTATTAACCTAATACACACCTTGCAAAAAAGCTGCTGATCATCTGAATAATTAGTGCACCATGATCCCCTACTTTCATATTCTGTTGCCTCAACTGTTGTCTTGAAATGAACTAGTAAACATAGTTCTGTCAATATATCGTGGCTTGTCATACGTTGAAGTTCGGAAACCATTAAATACAGATTAGTTTTTTACGCCACCCTTTCTATCAAAGTGAACACAACCAAATGCACAGCAAATGAGAATTCTCTCTGGTGTACACACTATGTACATGAAACTCAGTCATGCACATCTCTCATTTGCAGACACTTATTTACTATTCACTAGTTGTCAGGGTTTGAGAGAATTATCATTAGTAGTCTGCATCCTCTTCACTTCAGCACTAACTCCCATGTGAAGAAGAGCACTCACTTTGCCTCGGTATGCAGTTTCACACACAGAGTTTACTGAAAGCGATTTTTATGGTGATGGAGTGGATGGATGATAGCATACTTATGTTGATAGAGTAGAGATCCCCAAAGGCCAGCCACTGTGGCCGAGTGGTTCTGGACACTCGAGTCTAGAACTGCACTGCTGCTAAGGTCGCACGTTCGAATCCTGCCTCGGGCATGGATGTGTGTGATGTCCTTGTGTTAGTTAGGTTGAAGTGGTTCTAAGTCTAAGGGACTGATGACCTCTGATGTTAAGTCCCATAGTGCTTAGAGCCATTTGAACCACTTTGATCCCACAGGTGCTTGTGGCACCCTGGTTATCTACAGCCTAAAAAATATAAATAAATAATTTGCTTCGCAGGAAACTGGCAAAGTGCAAAAAATGCCAATAGAAGACATAACCATCTTCTTTTAGACAAGAACAGTGCAAAGAACGTACAACCTTGGGAATGGGTGCAGTGTGATGGCAAAATTTCAAGTGGTTTGATTTCAAATTGCTGTCACTACCCCTTGATAAATACGAAGTGAGGAAACACAGATGTTCAGAGCTTAGTAAAGTCAGAAGCATATGGTTACAGCTATTTGCAATTATTTAGTTTGAAGAGAGCTGCACTGAGTAAATACTCAGCTTAACAATATTTTCTCTGCCATTTGACGTCCTGCCCATTATCCAATTTAAAATATTGTGCTAATTTATTTTTATTTCTGTAGGAAACAATCTTCCAGGCATATACGAGCAGTTTCAACTGCTCTTCTCAGGATGTCCTGTCTAGTGACAATACACACCTTTCTCATCAACACATCTGCATCAACTACACAACTGACAGGTGTGGTTCACAATCAATATGGTTTCATTACTTCCTCACTCCCCTTTTCCTTCTGATTTCCAGAATCACATTTTCACTCTTCAATGGAGTGTGTACTGATACTAAACTTCCTGGCAGATTGAAACTGTACTGGACTGAGACTAGAAATCGGGACCTCTGGCTTTCGCGGGCAAGTGCTCTACTGTCTGAGCTACCCAAGCACTGTTCACGACCTGTCCTCACAGCTTTAATTTCGCCAGTACCTTTTCTCCAGGAGGCGTCTGCAAGAGCTTCTGCGAAGTTTCGAAGGTAGGAGATGAGGAACTGGCTGAATTAAAGCTGCGAGGATGGGTTGCGAGTCATGCTTGGGTTGCTCACACAATAGATCACTTGTTCGCAAAGGTAAAGATTTTTGAAATCTAGTCTCCGTCCAGCACACAGTCTGCCAGGAATTTTCGTACATTTGACTTGTTGCATGTGATCACTATCAGAAAAATAAATATTTTCAAAACAGATAATTTACATTAATGTAAAATAATAATATATGAAAGGCCCGTGGCATACATTCAAGGTATCCGAGTTACTGTCAGTTTTGCTATTATTTTAGAAATTTAATTACAGAAACGGAACAAGTGAAAATAGTTTCCCCTATAATAATAATGTGTCTTATTCAATAAAGAGTGAAGTACAAGATATGAAACAGTCTATACAGCTGGTCTGCCATATTTTTACATTACATTGCTTATTTTTATTGATAGTTTTTGCACCACATTTATTTCCTAATGACCAACAGCAGGCTTGTCATATTAAATAAACCATGTTGTATGTTTCTGTTCCCTATCAAATTGTATGGAATATAAGTCGAGAAGAAGGGGGGGGGGGGGGGGGGGAATGCCCGTATTGTACAACACCTCTTCTGCTCATTTCAGTGTAAATTCTTATTTATAGGTACATGTCAATGATGGTGTGCTCAAGCAAATGCCTACATATTGCTTGCATTTGCTTTGGTGTACAGGAGGCTTTATACATTAGCATCTGAGTGTAATTCATGCAGGTATCATCCAACAACCATAAGAATGCAATGTCCTTGCCAATAAGTGTGAAAGAAGCAGCACACTTGGATAAACTGGCATGAAATAAAATTTCTGCACTGTAAAAGTACCTAATATCACACCTTTCTCATTTAATCGTTTAAATCCATTACAACCCCAAAAAAACTGGAAGCCATAATACAAACAACTTTGGATACTTTGTCCCAGTCATGCACATGATGATGTCACTGATAATTACAATCACAGACAATTGCTTCATCCACTGTGCAAGAGAACAAAGAGTAACGAAGATACGAAAATAATTTTGTTAAAATGGAGAAGCAACATGCTAACACATACAATGTCTACAGAGATACATACAAAAGGACACATAATTCACAAGACTTGCAAGGTATGTGGCCCTACAACAGTATGAAATTGGTAACTCTTTTGCAAGAATATCCACAAACTTCAGTATTCCCCCCACTACAGTTGTGAGTTAGCACCAACTGCGTGTTCAGCAGTCAATACACGGGCATTTATGTAACTTCAACACAACTTCTGTCCAACTTGATATCTCCAAATGACATTGAACACACACACACACACACACACACACACACACACACATATATATATATATATATATATATATATATATATATATATATATATATATATCCAGTACAACCACTTTATATATTTAGACACATCCATAAACAAGTTGGTCAAACTAATTGATGTGTAAAAATGATCCCTTACAAAGTATTGTAAAGACTAATTTTTATTTATTCAGGGACCTCTTATGGAACAGTCAAGCATGTCTGCATTTTCCATTCAACAAACCATCAATGTATGGAATATTGTTCAAATCTCTACCCTATCCAACTGGCAATCACATGTAAGTTTGATAGAGGTACATCCAAGTCATGTGTTTGATGGAGAGCACTCTATGGTCCAGTTATTTTACACACACACACACACACACACACACACACACACACACACACACACACACACACACACAGAGTTTGTGAACTTGAGTGTACTTTTGTACCACCAGTGTGTCTCACGCAGCATGCTAAGAGGAAGCACTATAAATTTCTTTAGGACACTGCAAAGAATTGTGTATCACTTCTAGAGTGAGACACACACCAGTCACCCCATGTCTTCGGAAACGATTTACACTGTCATTCTCTGTGGATGGCACTGTTTTGGATTACTAAGCTAGATTAAGGAAAGGCAAACCTAAGTTTCTAGCATTTGTAGACTTGGAGAAAGCTTTTGACAATGTTGACTGGAATACTCTCTTTCAAATTCTGAAGATGGCAGGGGTAAAATACAGAGAGCGAAAGGCTATTTACAATTTGTACAGAAACCAGATGGCAGTCATAAGAGTCGAGGGGCATGAAACGGAAGCAGTGGTTGGGAAGGGAGTAAGACAGGGTTGTAGCCTCTCCACGATGTTATTCAATCTGTATATTGAGCAAGCAGTAAAGGAAACAAAAGAAAAATCCAGGGAGAAGAAATAAAAACTTTGAGGTTCACCGATGGCATTGTAATTCTGTCAGAGACAGCGAAGGACTTGGAACAGCAGTTGAACGGAATGGACAGTGTCTTGAAAGGAGGATATAAGATGAACATCAACAAAAGCAAAACGAGGATAATGGAATGTAGTCGAATTAAGTCGGGTGATGTTGAGGGAATTAGATTAGGAAATGACACACTTAAAGTAGTAAAGGAGTTTTGCTATTTGGGGGGCAAAATAACTGATGATGGTCGAAGTAAAAAGGATATAAAATGTAGACTGGCAATGTCAAGGAAAGCGTTTCTTAAGAAGAGAAATTTGTTAACATCGAGTATCGATTTAAATGTCAGGAAGTCGTTTCTCAACTTATTTGTATGAAGTGTAACCATATATGGAAGTGAAACATGGACGATAACTAGTTTGGACAAGAAGAGAATAGAAGCTTTCAAAATGTGGTGCTACAGAAGAATGCTGAAGATTAGATGGGTTGATCACATAACTAATGAGGAGGTATTGAGTAGAATTGGGGAGAAGAGGAGCTTGTGTCACAACTTGACTAGAAGAAGGGATCGGTTGGTAGGACATGTTCTGAGACATCGAGGGATCACCAATTTAGTATTGGTGGGCAACGTGGAGGGTAAAAATTGTAGAGGTAGACCAAGAGATGAATACACTAAACAGATTCAGAAGGATGTATTTTGCAGTAGGTACTGGGAGATAAAGAAGCTTGCACAGGATAGAGTAGCATGGAGAGCTGCATCAAACCAGTCTCAGGACTGGAGACCACAACAACTACTACTACTTTGCAAGCAAGATCCTAGTTTAGTCAACTTTCTAGTTCATTTAAATCCAAGGAAACAAATTCATCACATTAGCTAATTACATCCCTGCAACAAGTAGTTGGCTACACTTTCAGTGTCTGGATTCTGGTTGATCAGCTTCTGCTGGACCTAGCATGCCAGCTTCTTTGTATGGCCCAATTTATCAGGATCAATGATAATCACTATCTCTAATTACATAAATCTTGCGATACACTTCAACAGTAACAATGTTAGCATAAACTATTCCACCACAGTACTGGACTCTAAGTAGTTACTGTTGTAGTGGCAGGTCAGCAATTCCACTTTCCATCAGCAATCAGCATTCACCCTCTAGCCACTAACTGAAGAAATTTGCACCTTCAACAATCAAGCATCCTCTCACAGATCTTTGTATGTATGACGATATTCATTCCCATGTTAAAGACAATGAAAAAATAGAAACGTCTTGCTGCCATTTTATGCAACACACTGGTTTTTGTTCAGAGTAGTTAATACACATGTAACCAAATAAAATTTATTTCTTTATTACAATATTTTAGGAGATAAATTTAACAGCTCCTCGCAAATATTAGATACAGAGAAAACTGAACACATTGATAGCTCCAGAAGACACTCTTTTGGACGTCAGTAGCTCAATTAACAGGCAAATGGATTATGAATTTCGTCTAATGAGGCATGAGTCAAAACGAATTTTCAATACTACTAATGAAAGTTTCACATGAATTGCTGACAAGTTCTTGGTGAAAACAGCACTTTTACTGTAACAGGAGCAGTTTCCTATATACAATGTGTCTTCCCCTACTAAATCATACAAATCGTCAGACATTGATGAAAGTCTGGGGACCACAACAGCTCCCACATCCTAGTTATAAAGCTCCCACATCCTAGTTATAATACATCATTCTAACAAAACATACATCATTTGGTTCTACTGCTCTCACAGTGGCCACTTTTGAAGCCGACCATGTAACAACCATCGCTCATCGAAAGAGCGATTCCTCAAGACTGGAAAGTTTTCCAAGTCACACCAATACCCAAGAAAGGAAATAAGAGTAGTTCACTGAATTGCAAACCTATATTTGTAATGTCTATTTGCTGTAGGGTTTCGGAACATATACTGTATTCAAACATAATGAATTACCTCAAAGAAAGCAAATTTGTTGGCAGTCAGCGCAGATTCAGAAAATGTCACTCTGGTGAAATGCAACTACCTCTTTGCTCTTATGAAATAAGAAGTACTAGCAACAGGAAACACTACATTGATTCCATATTTTTTGATTTTCACTTTTGACACCATGCCTCTACTTCTAATCAAATTGTGTGCCTATGGAGCATCATCTTTATTGTGCAGCTCGATTCCTGGGTTCCTCTCAGTAAGGTCGAAAGTAAAACATACTTCTGCCCTTTTCTGTTCTCCCCTCCCCTAGGCACCCTGTGTTGAACGTCCCAACTGCACCTTGCTGCCCTCCCCCTCCTGCAAACAGCACTTGACCATCCTTCACCCATACCTTGCTCTGCCTCCCCCACCCTCTCCTTGCTCCAGGCTGCCTCCTCACCACCACCACCACGATTACTTCTCGTATCATGCTTAGTTGCTCGCAGTCTGACCGGAGCAGCCAGAGACAGTGGTCTGCAATCTATCCTTTTCATAATATTGTCATTATTCCATCCTGAATTTTACACTGTTAGAAGTAATATGTGGTGTTCCCCAAGTAAGCATTTAGGCCCTCTGCTGTTCATGATTATCATAAATGGCACAGGAGACAACATGAGCAGCCCCCTTAGCTTGTTTTCAGATGTTACTGTAGTTTACTTCCTTGTAAAGTCATCAGATGATAAAAAATTACAATGATTTAAACAAGATACCTGCACATGCAAAAAGTGGCAAATGATCTTGTAAATAATGAAGAGTGTGAAGTCCTCCACATGAGTACTCAAAGGAATCCGCTAAATTTCGGTTACAAGACAAATCACAGAAGTGTGAAGGATGTATATTCAAATAAATATTTAGGGATTACAATTACTATTACCTTAAACTGGGATCTTTGCACAGATGTTGCGAGGAAAACAAACCGAAGACTGCAATTTACTGGCAGAACACAAAGTGTAACAGGGCAACTAAAGAGACTGCTTACACCATACTTTTCTACCCTTTCCTATAGAACCTGCACGGTGAAAGATCTGCTTCAGATGTGACTCAAGAAAGTTTAAAGAAGGCCACTTCATTCTGTCAATGTTCTCCTCCAACTGCGAAAATATTCTGTTGGCACCCACCTACATAGTGAAAAATGACCATCATGACAAAACACAAGAAATTAGAGCCGATTTAAGTGCTCGCTGTTCGAGAGTGGAACAGTAGATAACTATCTTGAAAATGGTTTCATGAACACACTGCCAGGCATTTAATTGTTAATTGTAGAGTAATGATGTATGTGTAGATAAAGTGAATCAATTGTCAATGGCACCAGCATGTGGGGAACAGAAGTGTTTCCTACTCTTTTGCTCTATCAGCAATTAACCACAATATTGGGTTGTCAACACCACTGACAATTATTTGAACCTGGAGGGAGAGATGCTGTCTTGCTTTCAGACATTCATATGGGTCAGTTCGTAAAATTATTTTCTTAGTTTATTTTTAATTCTCTAGCTAATACCCACTCTCCTGAATTGTGTCAGTATCCCAGCTGATGCAGTTGCAGTTTGGGTCCCAATATTGGCGGCATACTGCTCTACAAAGAAAATCCAGGTAGGCAAGAGTTGTTACAACTGCAAGGCAAGATATTTCAATATTTTTAATTATATTGTTTCAATAAACAATTATATTAATGTTTTCTTATCAAAAGAGGTGTAACAACTACAACTGTACACCATTACTTGTATTTTATTTCTTTTCAAACCATGGTGGTTATTGTAGACCACAATAACCACCAATAACCACAGTCACTATCATGTGGGCCAGTATTTTGTTTTGATTTTTTCATTCATCCACACAATCGAACAGGTATTAATTCTGAGCTAATATATATTAATTAATTAGAATTCATTTCATATTAAAAAGTATTTAATGTAATGGGATAGTACTAGTTTTGCTTTCACGATGCAAACTTGTGAATACATTTCGTCCAAAAGTAAATTCTTTGTATTTTGAACAAAATGTTAGACGTCAGTAATTTGTCTACACAATGACAAAGCCAATGTTGATTGTTCACTACAATTGCCTAAGAGTGATGTAAAAGAAACCACATGAAGAAAGCAGTGGTGAATAAAGTTGTCTTGCTGCATGTTCATGACATCAATAACACCACTGCAGACCCACAATATGGCTTTGCAGTCTTCTAAAATTGAGGATTACAGTGGAGTAGGTGGTTATGGGTAGAAGGATTTTGTAGAGGAGCGTTTTCTACTTCCTTGTGCTTCCAATACAGAGGTAAAGTACATGTTATTTTATTATATGAATTACTGTATGTATTTTAGTGAACGTTACGCAGGAAATAAATTTTTCTTTCAAATTCTGGTAATACTGAAAAGCACTTTGCAGTAGTGGTCTCAGTATTTCTCGTAAGACTTCTTTACCTCAGCATAAGAATTCACAAATATGTATTCAGTAGCAGAAAGTCTTAAATCACTGCTTACATTTCATGTGAGATTAAACATGTCTTTGGTTCCAATTTAGTAATTAGCAAGATCCGAGAATCAGTACAGCTTGTTGATAATGGCAATGATGACACTATAGTTTTAATACAATGGAAAGAAAGCAATCCGGTTGTAATTGCATCTACATATTCTGGAATTCACCCAGAATAACTGGTGTAGTGCGGCTAAAATATATACAGACCTGGATGGGTGACCGACCCGTCTGCCGAGTGCTGTTGTCAAGCAGATGTACTCAGCTCTTGTGAGGCCAAGAGGTACTTGATTGTGAAATACCATTTCTGATACAAAAACTTAACAGCTGGGAGAGTTGTATTGACCATATACCCCTCCATATCCGCATCCAGTGATGTTGAGGATGAAATAGTGGTCGGTCAGTATTGTTGGGCCTTCAAGGCCTGTTTGATGGAGTATAACAACCCCCCCCCCCCCCCACACACACACACACGCACAACACTGAGTCACATCTTACTGATCTATTGAAAGTTTCAAGTATGTCAAGCTTATCCTTATCTGGTGGTCCAGGGGCAGTTGTGTCCTGACATGTCCATGGTATCACTGTGAGTGCTGCTACTGGCTCAAGCACAATGCTGTTCATATTGATTGCTTATTTTTCCTAATTTCCTAAGTTTGCTATCACCAGCCTCTACCTACCTCATGAAACACAATTACAAAATTATGATTATGTATCTACCTTAAAATAATTCTACGAAGCCCTTAAATCTTTCCTGTTTCTCACAAGCATTTTCTTTTCATGAATAGCCACCTCAAATTCTTCCAAGAGGTCGAATTTCCTCCTCCCTCTTTTCCATGTGAAATATTTCCCAATATTCTCTTAAGGAGGTGGCCTGTTTCATATACATGACTTGCAACTGCCGACTTAGTTACTTAATCTGAATGCACCTTTGTTTATTTTTAACCCATGAGTTAAGTTTCACAAACTTATGATGAGAGTCGTCTCTCTAAACATGGTAAGTTGTACTGAGGACAGAGAGATGGTTGGATGCTGCAAATTACTGTGTGCCTTGACACACATTGTTTCAAGCAGTTTCACAGATAAGAGGTAACATGCTCTTAAGTCATGATTTTTCAACCATTGTTTTCCAATTACTTCAATTATCTATTTAAACTTAGATATTCTAGTTTACACATGAATTAATGAAAGTATTTTCTGCAGTTTCACACAAACAAGTAATACGTAAGTGTGCTACATTTCACTAATGATTTTTCAACGATTGTTAACCTTTGAATTACGTATTAACGTTTATATCCTAGGAGACACGTAAATAAAAGTATGTAATTATAAATGGACAACATACAAATACACAGTTCTTATGTCAACCACAATCTTATGTACTCGAGAAGCGTACAGCACATAATTTAGAAATAAACCCTAATAAGCACCATCATGTACGTCTTTATGAAGGTACTGAAAAACAGTGTTTTTCTGACCTAACTGTTGACTATAACTAAAATGAACACTAGAAGTTAATAAAACTGAAACAGAAAAAAATGAGGGCTGAAAGGGATATGCAATGACTGTCAGACTTGACACTAACAAGCTACATGCCCGAGAATAAAACTCAGCATAACTTCACTTAGTCACTAGCAACAATATTCATTTGCTCGCTTTCTTCAGAGGGCATGGCATGGCATGCTCTCTTATCTTTGGTCTACATTAAAGTCGATCACTTTACCACACTTAATTTCAGACAGCTTGTGAGTGTACTGCATCTAATTTCTGTTTACAGGTATCACCAGAGACGTTTCATATTGTCAACTTTTCATATGGACAGTGAGAAAGAGCTAGTATCATCTTCGTCTTTCTGACATATCAAAGTTTTCTTCTAGTACTTACCGCTGACTATGTCAGTTGTCAAAACCAGTATTTCAACACACATGGACTCTCTCACACTGACTGGTCATCATCTACCTAATGGCTCAATTTAAGGTAGTCTAACACTTTGTAATTGAAACAATTGAAACTTGTAAATGAAACTTGTAAAAATTGTTTCCTTGTAACAAGCCAGAAACCAAGAACTTTACACCTCTTTATGACAAGGCCACTAAAGATTGCCTCAACAAGAGTCGAAGATACTTAATTGCTTGCGTTAGTGTCTATTGGACGCACATAATTTGAAAAAATCTTATTTATGAATGGATTCTAACAATCTGCATATGATCAGCTAACAAATGCAAATGTTTAAGAATACTCTACGTCAGAAGGAAAAAACTGATTTATTTTCTAACATATGAAAGCCAGAAACCATTTCTCTCTAAACCAATGGAAATAATACTACTGAGTGAACACGAATACATGAAAAACTGTATCATATGTGCAATATATACCTGAAGGATAATTGCCAAAATAGGCATATCAATGTATGAATATGAATAACAATGAGTACAGATGAAAAGCATAGTGACATAATTAACAACAGGATCAGTTAAGTCCAAATAAATCATGCAACAGCTACAAGATCGAAAAGTTTTATTTCGAACAGCAATGCTATACATTTTCAACAGCCAAAAATTCAATACATCAAAAGACCGCAAACATTATAAATAAATTCAGAACTCTCACTCCCCACAATCTGTGAGTATGACAAACAGAACAGAAATGGTTAACATTCCTCCCCCCCCCCCCCCCCCCCCCACTGTGATCCTAACCCCCAAGGAAAATGTAGCACTTTTTATCTACGACATATTATAACTAAGAAGGTACCCCTTAGTTACAAATTAATACCAGAACTGTGGGATTATTTAAAAATATGACTTACGTGGTCACCGAAATGGTTGCTGATGAACATCTGATGGGTTGTGTCAGAAGAAACTGTTCATTTGGGTGCACAATGCTCCATTCAGTTCTTCATATTATGGAAAACCGATATTATTGGATACAGATAATGGTACTGTTCCTATCACATTCACTGAATTTCACACACTTTCACAAAACAATACTGAGTAACTGTAATTATTAAGTCCTGCCCATACGCAATTGATTATCTTGGCTAAGACACTGAAGTGCCCAACAGCCCATGTGTATTACTCCAATAAAAACCAGCCATGCACAGGCTTACAGGAACTGGTGGCAGCAAAAATTCCTCTGGAAACCTTTTACAATCAAAAATATAAAAGGATGTGAAAAAGCAATAACTCACCAACAGAAAATGAAAACAGTAAAATGACGACAACAATAGTCAATTACTAAAAACTGAAAACAATGTTTAACAGAAAGAGAACTGTCATAGTTGACACTGCAACTGTCATTCACGAAACACTAACATAAAAAATTTTAAATAAAAATTTTTAAAGCCCAACGAAACCATTGTTTTTCTACAGATAATTAACATTAGCAATGACAATTGCTTTCAGACTGAACAAAGAGCAATCTGTATCATATTACTGGTGCATCAAAAAGAATAATGTGACAATTACCCCCAAATCTTTAAAATGTTTGTGGGCAACAAAATTATGAACTTTAAAGAATATTATACCAAGCAGTATAACACTTCACACTCCAATGTCCCAAGATCATTAATGACAACTATACGGAAGTTTCATGCAACATCTGTGAACTGTATCGAATAGCCTGCTTTACTGCTGGCACTGTCAGCATTAGAACTTAATTCTGAGAGATCCATGTATTTTTTTTTTTTTTTTTTTTTTTTTTGGAGATTATCTGGTCACAAATATGTATATCACAGTCATAATTTATGGTAACATTCACACATGGAACCTCCCCTCCCCACGCACGCACACGCGCACGCACGCACGCACACGCACACACACACACACACACACACACACACACACACACACACACACACACACACACAGTTTCTGTACACAGAACTGCATTCTATTAGTACATTCACCTATTTCATACATTTACAACGAACTATGCTAGTTGCAACTACTTACTATTAACAGGCCATTTCAATCATATATTTTCACTGACTTCCATCACTGAGTCTATCTTTTTTGTCCCCTGGAGATCCTAATGCAAACGTGACATCTTTTTCTGGCATTTAACTGTTACCTGTCATTTCTAGGTTAAAAAACACAAGAATAAGAAAGGACATGACAGCATGTATGCAAATAGTCATTTGTTGATTAATACGACTGGTAGTAGATGCATAGTTTCTTTCATTTCCATTACTTAGTGATAGGGAAGGGAAAGTCTTATGCCGTAAGTGTGTCGTCACTGTAACCATACTTTATCAGTTCCTACAGCTCGAACATAATACATACACAAACATACAGCAAGAAAGTGAGAAGGCTGTCAGCATCAAGAGATGAAGAATTTGTTAGACATCAGTGAGCATAGACATAAATTGAAATTCATTAATAGACAAATGCTCTACAAATTCTGTTAGCTGTTCACTATAACCATAATATTGGAAAGGAAGCTAGAAAGTAATAACTAAATGCCAAAACAACAGAAGCATTTGACACAAATACTGGAAACAATTTGTGCACAAAGTTTCTACATCTTAACTGGATATAACAGATTAAAAAGATTTTTCATAAAGTAGTCAAGAACAGCACTAATAAACAAAAATAAACCCATTAAAAAGCTGGTAACTAGTTAAAGATCACACAGAATAAAGTAACTATTAACTTATGTTTTTTCCAACCCAGCTAAGTAAAATGACTAAATTAGTAAGTCACAAATGTTGCAGAGATTTCTTAGTACCTAAACAATACAAGACATTGGCATAACAAGAAAATTGACAATTGTTTATGCATGCACTTTATTTTCTTTAGAAACTGTTAAATAGAAGCATCAGAAAATCATGGCCTTCCATAGACTATTTGAATTACCCCAATGTACAGATTGTCAACAATAGCAGATAGCAAGACAATTATTCTTCTGCAACAAAAAGCTATGTTACACAAGACACTATGGTGTAGTGAATGTAGCCTCCCTGACAAGGGTCAGTTATTTCTGGCAACTGATGGCAACCCTGAAAGTATCTGTTGCTCCAAAGCGTCTTCTTTTAATTAATAATTAGTTATCAATATTGGTATCATTGTATATCAACCTAAAGCAGGTTGAGAGCCAACTTTTTTTTTACCTAGGGCCCACTTTTGTTATCTCTGTTAGCAGTAAATTTTCCAACAGCCAATTTGTTAAACAGCAATGGTGATTTATAAAATAAGAGAAGTAAATTTACTTTACAAATTTTATAAAGGAGAGTTACAACAAGATAAACCATATAATAATTACTAACCAAATACTGTCAAACTTTCGAGAACCCAATGAAAATGTTTTTGAAACGCCCATCGCCCAATATGAAAGCAAGAATGCCCATTAGTGCGCATTGGGGGTCAGACTGACAACCACTGACAGTGTTGTCAGAAAGCAGTACTCACAATGACAGTGTAGTACTCAGGATTAAACCTAGAAATTGTGTGCACATGGAGAGAAAAGGTGGTGAGGGAGGGCAGCAGGATTATTTCCCTGAGAATTTTACACACACACACACACACACACACACACACACACACACACACACACACACACAGAGAGAGACAGACAGACAGAGAGAGAGAGAGAGAGAGAGAGAGAGAGAGAGAGAGAGACTTCCAGCTACAACCAAAATCTTGTAGGGATTTATATTATATTAACTTTTAGATTTAGGTGTTTAATAAACATCAAAGTATATCGTAATAAAATGAAGTGAAACTGTTACATTCAAGTGAACTCAAAACATTACTTCAAGAACAATCAGTTTTAGCTGGAAGTACACTTCCACTTTGGGAGTTATGCACTCTTTCCCAGTAAAACAATTACTCCACCAAGACAAAAATGGTAAGCATTCCACAGCAAAATTATAAAGCCTACCTTCTTCAAAGAAGTGAATATTTCTCCATACTGTGTTAAGAAACACCACTACACCTTGTGTGCATAATTAAATGACCAGCCCTCTTAAATGATACAATTAAATTCCACATAGCTGGCAGCTCAATGCGATCAAAACTTAAGGAAACATTGCATCAGAAAGCTTTTCTTGTCCATACTGCAGGACTAATAATTTTACAATGGACACAACTGCCCAGAAAAATACTTACGGACAGACTATGTTTTCTGGGATAACTGGACACTGAACGTAAATACAGTGTGTGTAAAAAGTGTCAGAAGCTTTAGGAATTCATTCTCAATAACAATCACTACAAAATACTAATATGAATTTGGATTAGAAAATAATTCAATATGGAGTTATGAAAGAATTCCCTGTAATGGCCCTTGGTTGTGTAATTTACTTTTAGACATGCATTTTCACTCACTTTCTTCTTTATAGTTGACCATGCCATTTTTTATTGTCTGATTGTAGTTTGTTCTGTTTTAGAGTAACTTTCATCATACCACATTTCAAAAGTGTACTAAACATCTGGTATGACGGATATGCAGTACATGTGTGGACTATCCGATGTGAAAACAGATGCATCACATCAACTCTACACTGAAAGTTACCTTATGCAAGAATGTTGGTACAACTCGACCAACACTTGCAAGAGACAACCTCATTTGAGAAGAGAATTGTAGGTGGTTGGAATCCATGTGATGTATGAACACCTGAGCTTGAGGAATGGGTTTTTCATACTTTGGATAATACAGGGAGTATTGTGAAAAGGGAAGACATTAATCACTCGACGGTCTCTAACATTATGCACGAAAACCAAAAGTCTTCAGCATTTTCATCACCTTCAATGTGTGCAAGGACTAATTGAGTGAGACATTTGTCTACCCATGTTAGGGTAGAGTCATACTATGACTAACTATAAACAAGAAAGTGAGTAAAAATGCACATTTGACGTAGCTTATTCAACCAGGAGTCACTAAAGATAAGTCTCTTCTGTAACTCTCTAGTGAAGGAGTTTTGAACCACCCTCAAGTTAACTATTCGCAAGTTTTGGCGTTGAGAATAAACCCCTAAGGTTTCGTAAATGCTCTTACAATGTGGTCTAAATTAAATTAAGGTTAGATTATCAACTATAAGCGCATGATAAAGCTCTACAAAGTAGGCAAAAAAGAATTAAAAACTCAATTTTGTTGAGATTGCCAACAAGACACCTCTTTCATGCAATGTCTACACCTACAGGGGCTTCACACTTGCCCTTCAAAAGTCAAACACAGACATAGTATAGAATAGTTAATATCGTGTAGCATAATACGGCCAATGTAGAAGCTAAATTAGAAGGTAGTATAACACTTAGGCCTTGTTAATGGAACACTGTACAACTGCAGAGCAATAAAGTAGTTTAAAAATCACTCATTTAACACAGAGAACCAATTACAAATACAAGCTATTAAACACATTTATGGCCAGTGAATTTCAACTGTTTCATGCTGTACCTCCTTGCAGAACAGATAATAACATATGCACAGGCAAACTTTCTGTATACAGTTACTATCAAGCAGTGCCAAAAATGCAACAACACATGGAACCTAAAATACTATTACAAAATCCGTAGCCGAAGATGATGATTACTGATACTACAAAACAAAAACGACTTTGTGCACAAACAAGTGCATTAGAGAAAGCAGGAATTTAGAAATGTCTTTTGAGTTACACACTGGGCAAAACTTGGTTGGTGGTATGGTATTACACAGAAGGACAATAAGTAGAGAGTAGATTCAACTCTTACTGATTAAAAAAAAAAATCAACTATAACAGACTGCATGGGTAAGTATCATTGACCCACGAAAGCTCATACGAATGCACTAAAGTTAGTTTGCACACCAACCCATGTAGATATGGAATAGCAAACATCTACCTACCTTTGACATAGCTTCATTTAACATATGTGTAATAATATGGGAAAGTCTTGAATATGCGTCACAACACATCCAAAACAAACTAAATACATCAAAAGCAGAGCAACGCATTTAAAAATATCCTATTCTTATGAGCAAGAATTTAACTCAGTTAAAACTCGCAGAACTAAAATGTAATGTTCAGAATTACTGACAGAATTGCATGACAAGTACACACACAAAAAAGGGGGAGGAGAAAGATGATGAAGTAACACGTGATGATATATATTTACTGTAAAAAACCTCAACTTAAGAGAAGTTCCTCTCTGCAAGTTTAGACTGGAGCACGAGTTTCTCATATGAGAATAAATATATCTTCAAAAAAAAAAAAATCAACTAGAGTTCGTTATGCCATCAAGAGTTAAATAGCAATGCACTGCTTACAAAGTGGAAGAAGATCACAAAGTTACAAACCACATCTCCGCATCTAAGAATACATCAATGCATGCAGGACAAAAAAATATAAAAATAATGGAAGCACAAAAAGTATAACTTTTTGTATTATCTACAAAGGCATCATTGATGAAACTTGCTGTGTGGCTCATTTTTCCACTTCGAACTTAATTTATCAAACTTCAAGATTTATCTGACTTTTTATTATGTAATGAGACCTCCACCAAATTAAATTATAAATTAGAACATTTACTACAACTCTGGTAATATTTTTAAACCTTCTGAATTACGAAACATCAAGGTGGATATTAATTTAAGAGAGAATCTATAATTTCACAATACAAATGGTTTATACTGAAGGAACAAATCATTTTTGGGGCAAAATATAAGAAAGTGGTGATTTATGTTATTTCAGAAACATTCACAGTTATGAAACGAGTAACAGCAGTTTCAGTTTCCAAATAAAATATTTAAATTCAGACTTAGGAACATGATATACTATAAAACTTCACATGTAATAGGAAGAAATACTAACAATTTAAGATTGCAATGAGATTACTAGACTGCAAGGACACTGCTCTTACTGACATGCATAACCCTTCACAACCACTAGGGTTATCTTGACATATTTTAATAATAGAATGATTTATCAAAATACGATTCAAATTTTTATCATTACAGTGCTTGGAATAAAGCACTGTAACTATGCATTTGCAGAAACTGAGGCACATCTCCATTTTTATCTCAATTTTACTGAAGTTACAGTTCTGGAATGCAAAAGAGCTCATTTTGAAGCAAATAAACGTATGTAACTACTTTTACAAGACGAGCAACGAATATAATGGCTTGTGTACTGAATTATTTAAGTTAGTGACGATCTTCAGCCACAATATTTATCAGAAGTATCATTATTATGCTGCAACACAAAACGCACCAACGTAGAACCTTATTATCTGGTCAGTAAAAACGTATGTGATTGCCTATCAAATTAAACTCATTAAAACTATTGAAGTAAAGCATGCACTTCAAGCTCTACTGTCAGCATGAGCGCGCGCGCCACACACACACACACACACACACACACACACACACACACACACACACTGAAGCACCAGGAACGGAAGGAGGGTACGAAATTACTGTTCAAACTGGTCCTTGACACTATGGATACTGACACTGGGATGTATTTGACATCTGAGCTGGTCCCACACGTTGTATACGGGATAGACCGGGGAACTTGCTGCTCATAGGAGTACATCATATCACACAAGCTGTGTATGAAAGAACATTATACTGTTGGAAAATGGTACCGCTTACTGCAGCAAGAGAGGTAACACATGAAGATGCAAAATGCTTGAAGTACCTTTGTGTCATCAAAGTTCTCTCAAGGACTACCAGCTGCAACCTGTCAGACATGTCTGATGATTCCCAGACCATGAAACTATGAGTAACACCGCTGTGCCTCTCCGAAACATTGGAAGAATTGGATATCTCTCCCTATGCTGCCACCATACTCACCAATGATGGTCTTCTGGGGCATTGAAGAACTGCAAGTCTTCACTGAATGCAATTCAATCCACACTTCCCATTCGCAGCATCACTCCAAACAGCCGTTTCGGTTGGTGTGTTATCAGAAGCCTACACATGGAAAGTTACATTGCTAGTTCAGCTGTTGCTAGTCTCCAACCAATACTGTGAGTTGAAACTGAATATTGCATGAACCTAGTATTTGTTCTTAGGCTGCAGGTACCCATATGACGGGGTTACCATCTGCCTGGTGTACAGTATGGCAATCCTTCCTTGCAGTGGTCAAACTGGATCAATCTGAGCAACAAATATGACTGCCCTCAAGTTACCATACTGTCTAACAAAAGACTGCTGTCATATCCGAATGCCCACAAACCTGGGTATATACAATTCAACTTGTCAGTCAAATGGCAACCCAGAATGAGGCCGCTTTCAAACTCTGATGTGCTGATAATTTCTCATGTGAGTACACAGCACCTCCTGTGTCATTCACAGTGACATCTGGTGCTGTTCACATCCCTTACCTACCCAGGCCTTACAGCACTGAACACAGACAACATTGACATATTCTGGTAGCTGTTCTACCAGTCAGAGAGCTGCAACTGTAATAATTTACATGCCTGTCGATGGCACATACGTTTATGAAGTTACGTCGACATCCGACCGCATCTTCTGAGCACTTCACTTTTCTGTCAGACTGTGTGTGTGTGTGTGTGTGTGTGTGTGTGTGTGTGTGTGTGTGTGTGTGTGTGTGTGTGTGTGTGTGCGCGCGCGTGTGTTGTGTTCTGCTGACATCCCAAACACAAGCAACATAACGATTTAGCTGTAAAGTGTATCATTATAATTACATTTACTGAATAAATGCTGCTTCAGAATGCTACCTCACGATGTGAGTATTTTTTTATATTTTTCGGCACATACAATATTTCTCATTTTATTACAACCTTTTGTAAAATTATTATATTCTGGTATTCTTCATTCTATACTAGAGAGTTAACTAACTACATGTATCACTAACAACTTGTACAAATATTTTATGAGTTCAGTTACTGTCACTGGCTGTAATGGGTACTTTCCACATACAATCTTCATGGGCTTTAAACATCAGACACACTGTGATTTAACTTTTAGCTTTAGTATGTGAAGTTAAGGTGCTATACTGTTGCTACCTGTTTTACACCATTGTAGCATCTCTCTTTCTCTCTCTAACATGTTTAGGCAGGGTATGAGTGGCTGCTCTCTTGTGCCCTATTGGGTTTACTAACGCTTTTCCCACTTCACATAAAAACATTCTTTGGGAAATTCTCTCATTGTTTTACTTGCATATATAATGAAGGTATTAATGACGTCAATCATTTGGAGAAACAGGCAAGTGGTTAGTATCTCTCCTTGACGTTGAATACATAGAGCACATTTCATCTGTTGTGTCTACTCATTTTCTGGTCTTATTGTGCCATGTTATAATTTCTGTTTTCTCCTCATCCATAGCATTAGTTTTCAATGACAATATCACAATGAAAGGTGGATAATTTTCTTCCCCTTTCTTCAGCACATATAAAACTATGGTACTATCCTTTCTGGACCATAAAATTCTACTTCTTAATTCACGACCTCTCATGTGAAGAAACCCGAGAAGTAGATCCCTCCTAATTCTTTCTAGGAGCTTCGGCACAAGTTTATTTACTGTCTCCTTAGACGAGTTTGACAATGCGAAGTGATCCATTTTTCCCCCTCCAGAATAATATTTCCATGTCCGAAGTATATAATGTACTCTTAAATTCCTATTTTGCAGACTTGCTTAGTACATACTGACGGAAACAGCACTTGCCTTGATGAGAGAGAATTTCACGACAGTCCATTTCCTCTCCATCAGAAAATTCATCAAATGGCTCTTGCAGAAGCTTCCACACTCTTTCTTGTTCTACTTCATATGGATCCATTGCTGAATTAACTACACAAAGTGACAGATAAGCAACTGATTTGGGATACAACTGTAAGGTTTCTTAGTGCACAATGATGGGAAAGTGTCATACAGTGTTGGCACCACCCCAAAGAATACTGTTGCATGTTTTCTTTGAACTCTGGTTTCCATTATAGATTCGATTTCTACTCAAGACTCACACATTACTTCCTAGAAACAGTATCGAAGATCATGAAGACACATACCTATCAATTATGTAATAAACACACCAACAAGAATGACTAATTTGTTCCGAACACTCCTTAAAGGTCTAATCCACAAGTTGTGTCCCTATATACAACGAAAGAGATCAGAAGCCCTGAAAATTACAGGCCAGTATCACCTACTCCCACGATATCAATGCTGTATGAAAGAGCAACAATGCAACTACTGTGAGGACAATAAGTTAACCACTTCACTTTGGGCTTTAAGGTTGGCCTACCGACAACCAAAGCTGTTAGACCTCTCATTTCAGATGTTCTGCAATATTTTGAAAGCCATTCTTTTACCTGTGCTAGGCTCAATAATCTGAGAGAAGCATTTGACTCTCCATAATATGACATTCCAGTATCAAAATTTGTGAAGTGTGGTATCAAGGATAAATCTTCATCTGTTAGATAGGAGGCAATTTGTCACCATAAGAAGTCGCAGATCAAATGCCCTACCTGTTACTACAGCAGTGCCACAAGGTTTCGTACTGGATCCCTTCTCTTCTTCTAAAATAGATGGAAGAACACACTAGTACTTTGCCCGAAAAGTCAATGATATATGCAGATGATGCAACCTTTGTAATGACCAATTCCAATACAGACGATGTGAAAAGAAAAACACTGACAATGACTGAAATTTCTGCACAGTGGCTACACAAAAATTAATAGTAAATAAAAGCTGCATTGAAACTTTTCTCCATAAACTAAATTACTGGTTAACATTGATCTGTCACATTACTGGATACTCATTGGAGCCAAAATGCGATGCACACATATAGCGGCTATGCATTTAAGTAATTCAAGTGATCTACTTACTACATAAATTAAAACCTTGTGTCAATGAGGAACAGCTTCGGTCTTCCTATTACACTTTCTTTTATTCTCACTTACACAAACATTCTATGGGGCAACTATCTGCTGCAACAACAGTATTATTTAGCAAGAAAGCAGTGAGAACAATTACAGGCATTTCAAACGAAATGTCACATCTGTTACATCTCAAAGAATGGAAATTATTAACTGCATCTTTCCTCTTACTAAAGCTTGTTTCTTCTCAATGAAAGATCAGCCTGTGACTAAATTGCAAAAGATTACTTCTCTTTCATTCCAAGCTTTAAAGCAGTTTTTTTACACCCTTGTTCAACTTTAATGCCTTTCAAGATTGTTAAATACACAAATGGATCCACTTTTCCTTTCGTTCATCTCTGACAAAATGTAATTCCTTGATTCCTTCCCATAAACAGCAATATATGCTCTGCATAGCATCAAAGATTAGGAAACTTGCATTTACATTAAACAATGAGCTAAAAACAATCTACACACTATCAGTCTACCAATTGATGGATACCTTCCTCACCCATCTATCACTAAAAGCAAAATTACTATTTGATCACAAATTAGCCATCAACTCTGCCACACATTTATAGTAATTTTGCAGATGAGCAACACACATTTACACAAAATGAACATTGTTTAAGGCTAGCGTGTGATTATTTCAAGAGAGCACGAGACTAAACCGATCATGGCTCAAAGAAAAGTAAATTAGAAGAAAGCACATGCTGTAATGTGGGCAGATGAGTGAGATTATATACTTTTTTTGGAGGGGGGGGGGGGGGGGTGTATGTGTGGATGCTATGCTCTCTTCCCCAATGCCACTTAGTCTTACATCCCCATAAGTCACTGGATTATCCATGTGCAGAAATAATATTCATTTAGAGAATTTAAATTTTGGGGAGAGGAGGGCGGCAAACGTCAATAAACCAACACTGATGCTACTAACTTGTGATGGCCTATTTTTAAGACCTATAACATGACAGACACTGTGGGCATGGGATGCTGATGGTAATAAATTAAAAATCAATGCCATTTATTTGATGCTTCCTGCCACGAGTGGAGTAGCTCTGTGGCTATCTCCACTTATTTCTCACAAATACAAGGATAGCATGACAGGTACCAAGTTTCATGTTTTATTTGCACTCGTTTCCATTATTTATACAGCACAGGTACTCATGAAACCTAAACACCTGAAGAAGAGAGGCTGTCTACATGAACACACTTCTCCTTACACGAATGAAGCACATTACTCGTTAATTTATTAAGATCTATATGTGAAACTGTCACAATAAAAGCCCCCCCAGAATGTAATTCAAATTGAAACAACTGCTGCCACATTATGTACTTGCAGGAAAATATAGTCGGACTCCAAACTGGACACCCTCACACTGCATCCTTCCCAGGAATTTTGTGCCCCACTGTAACTTCATACCATTTTAAAACATTACAAACCAACAAGAAATTGAAATTAAACATGCATTCTGAATATGTGAACAAAAGGAACTTCATTAAAAACATCATTTCTAATACACACAAACTTCAATCTCTTTAAATAATGCTCTCTGTACAGCTGAGAAGAACAATTTCTTTAATATTAAAAGCATTATTCACTGCCCTTTTTGTTCATCCCACGTATCTAGTGTCAACCAACACAATTCTATCAGGTGACATCGAATTATCAACAAATTGCAGATGTAATAGAAATAAAATTTAAGTAATGCAAATATCAGTATCACAATCTTCAACATACATTATTTCTTTCGAACTGGAAATTCATGTGTAAATTTTGTGCCTACCTGCCATGTTAACTATCGCTGCCATACCTCCAGATCTACTAATCTTCTTTAGATACTTCAGTCTCTGAGCAGCTTCACTCAAAGTGAGTAATGTTGTGTTCAGTGCTGTTATCCAAACTGGAATTTAGTACAGACACTGCATTAAAACTGTATGCAAACAAAACCCTTTCTCTGCTTGATAAAAATCAATCTGCAGAATCACACAATGCACATGTTATTGGAAACTCATTTTTACAGAATGGACGCATAAATTCTCACAATAAGGTACACATTACCAACTGAAGTTGAAGTTAACACACAACCTCAGCAAAACATTGTGTTTTGTATCAAATGAGTCACAAACTATGTAATGAGAGCCAAAATGCAATAAATGTTTCAAACATCTACCTTACAACATATTCAAATTGTCACTCCCACACACTACCTACTTGCACAGTATTGCAAATAATGATTACAAATACAGACCAACACACACAGAACTGAATTGGCCAGTAGGAGTATTTCATTCTGTGTAAGCATTTTTTTTTCTTCTGATTACCTTACAGATGATGCATTTGTGTATCTCATCTTAACTGGGAGCAGTTGCCATCTGATGCAGTATGGGAATGTGTGATCTTTGATGAGAAATTTATCACATGTTGCTGAGGTGACTTCTGTAGAATTCTCAGGACTAACTGAAATTTACACATGAATGGAAAGCCACACACATCACTGTATTGATGACCAACCAATTATTCTAAATTGTCTCCAAGCTGCCTTAATTTTAAGTATTGGGCAACTTCATATATACTTAACATCATATTGCACTCTACTACTGTAACTCTCATACAGCAATAAACTTGTGAGCAATATTTTGATGGTTTCCAACATAACTATCTCCAAAATACTTTTCAATTAATGTTGAAAGTTTACCATGGGAAAAATAACTTCTTATATGCTCAATAAATACAGTGACTTAAGACAAAATGTCAAGCATAAAAAACATGTTTTCTTTGTTCATTGCTGTTAACAGCCACAAATTTTAAGAGCATTTAAATACTAAACTTTACAGCCATCTTAACAGTTGCTCAGAATTTCCCACGTCATTGGAAAAATGGGTACCAAATCAGAGAATTCACCTCTTTTGTGTGTGTCACATTTAAAGAACACCAAACACAGTGAAAGAGTTCTTGGCAAGAAATCATGTCGCTACGTACATTAGAACACTAGTGGACTCATCTTCAGATTTTTTACAACCCAAAATTACCTATCAACAATGTGCATCATAAAAGAAATATGTTTTACTGAAAGAGATTTTAGGGATACCTCCGAAGATTAGAAGTGGTAGTATATACTCACCATGTGGCGTGAACTGCTGGTGTTGGCAGTTGTGTGCATGAGATGTGCTTGCTTGTGTGTATGAATGGTGTGTGTTTCTCTTTTGCTGATGAAGGCTGTGGCTGTAAGTTTTATGTTAGCATTTTAATTGTGGTTGCCTGCAACATAACATGTCTTCCTACAGTAAGTAAGGATCTATCTTTTCTTACATTGTGTAGTGTAGTGTAAGCATCTGAAGTTTCTGAACATAATAAATTCTTCCAGGTACAGCAAGTTATTGATTATCTGGATGTGGATTACGCAGTTTGCGGCTTTTCCATGTATAAAACATTGTGTAATCTTTGAAAAATAAAAAACTAAGCCCTAGCATATCGTTACACCTACAACAAATGTTTTGTTTAGAAAACCCTATTATTCAGATGACTCGCATTTTATCCTGAGGATCCTGTAGGCAGGACAAAATTCATTTTGCTATGCCGAAGTTTTGATTCTCCAAAAAAATGAGAACCGGACAAAAAAGGACAATGAGAAACAGAAAAAATTGCATAATCATTTCGCCAAAAATGAACTGAAAGCAAAGATACAGAAGAAAGAGTGTGTGTGTGTGTGTGTGTGTGTGTGTGTGTGTGTGTGTGTGTGTGTGTGTGGTGGGGACGCCAGTTGACAGTACGTCGATATAAGTAATGCAGTGACCTTTTAAATGTAACATACAGAATGAGATTTTCATTCTGCAGTGGAGTTTGTGCTGTTATGAAACTTCCTGGCAGATTAAAACCATGTGCCAGACCGGGACTCGAACTCGGGACCTTTGCTTTCGCAGGAAAGCGCTCTACTATCTCAGCTACACAAGCACGGATCATGACCCGCCCTCACAGCTTCAATTTTGCCAGTGTCTCGTCTCCTACCTCCCAAACTTCACAGAAGCTCTTCTTGGAAGGTAGGAGACAAGGTACTGGCAGAATTGAAGCTGTGAGGATGGGTCGTGAGTCATGATTGGGTAGCTTAGATGGTAGAGCACATGCCCGCGAAAGGCAAAGGTTCAGAGTTCAAGTCTCGGTCCGGTACACAGTTTTAATCTGCCAGGAAGTCACTCAATATGTAGCATGTCTCGTAATTACAGTAAATGGCAATTTCCAGTAAAAATGTGTATTTAGGATTGCAGTTTCACATCCACATTGACACAGAATCAGGATTCTGCTGTATAATGGTAGCCAATCAATACTGGAAATTAAATACACGTGAAACTAATCTATCTGAAAGGAACTCATCCAGCAAATCTTCCTTTGTTAAGGGAACTAAGGAGATCTTAATGAACATTCACAACCTGCCTATCTGTAAGTAAAACTGAGAAAATTGCGCCATAACACTCTATTTGATCAGAAGTATCCAAACAACTACTAGTGGGCACCTTTATGTCAGCTTCCAACTCTGCTGCAGATACTTTCAACATAACCTTTCACATTTTGAGTTCTATTAAGGGGATCACACTGAAACCACGAGAAACACCTCCATGCCATGACACATTCTCCATCCTTCACGAATGGCACTATACATGATGGCAGGTAACTACCTCTAGACATTCACCAAATCCTTTGGTCAGATTGTCTCGGTGCATAGTGTAATTTACCACTCAAAATCACTTGTTTCCAGTCAGCCACTGTCCAATGATTATAACTGACCACCTCAAATGTTGCTTAGCATTTATAACAGAAACGTGTGGTTTATGAGGAACTCCTTGACCATTGTAGCCTATTTTTTTGAAATTCCTACGCACAACCTATGTGCTGGCTGTACTGATGGCAGCACTTTACAGCTGAAGAGTAATTCTTTCCACTGATTTGCTTTTTATTTTTACACCCACCCTCCCCAATACTCTACTGTCACTTGTCAGTACAGATCTCTACCTGATCTTTGTTTAGCTGTGGTGGTTCCTTCGCATTTTCACTTCACAATCACATCAAAAGTCAGCTTTGGCAGCTTTTCAAGCATTGAAATGTACCTGATCACTGTTACACAGTTGAAATCCAATGAGTCGTCCACATCTGAAGTTACTGAGCTCTCCTCACCAACCCATCATGCTGTTACTACTTTCTACTGACAACGAAATACTCTTCACCTCCTTTTATAGTGTCTAGTCTGCCTCTCAACAGGTAGTGGTCAATTCACCATTACATAGGATTGTCCCGATACTTTTGATCAAAATGTAGTCTGATAGATCAAAATTGAACACCAATCGCTACACTAAATGACAGCACGCCTTTTTTAACATGTCAATGTGTGAAAAACCAACCTGAATAAATAGGAGGATACATCACACATTATATTCCACAGTACATTAGAACTGGGAGTTGTCATATGCAAGTGCATATCACCGCCAATAGAATCTTATGTGATGAAGCCTGTAGCACTGAAAACCAATTACATTAATGGCAATTTTGCAGAAAATTTCTGATAGCAAATTTATGAGGAATGATTGAATGTTCACCTCAACAAGGGGGAAAAAAGAAGCAGTATTATGGTTAACAGCATCCTGGAAGTTGACATAGGAACACATTTCTGACAACTTTTGCAGTGCAATTACATTAACAGGATTGCTGACGGTCTTCTATAAATTAAGCCATTTCTCCCTTCTGACTTGCGATGTTTATACAAGTAATCAGAGTTTCAACATTGAAAGCCACTATCTAGCACTTACTGGAGGCAGAAGTTTTCGTCAGTAAGACAATTTCCATTAAACAATCACTCATGAGCTGATAACAGCCATAGGGAACACATTAGACGGGTGAAGCTGCTCCAATTTTTGCTGGATTGCAGAGGGTAGAAGAATTTGTCAATGTTTCTCAGATCTGTTGTGTTTTAAACTATCAGAAGTGTGGAAGTATTGTGTAATGAAGCACAGTTTGCAAAGAAATAAAATGTCATCTAATAAAAAAGTAATAAACTATTTAATAGAGAGAAAACACACACACACACACACACACACACACACACACACACACACACACACACACACACACCCCTTTGAAAATTATTGGAGAAACCTGTACAAGGATAACAATATCACTCATGATTATGTCATCAAATCCCACATCTGGAACAAACATTTACTGTAATGTTTGCCTATGAAAAGCAAAATAAAGACTATTTTAACAGTTTATTGCACACAAAAAAGAATATCTGCAGGACAACATACTGAAGTGCAGTTGCTTGGGGCAAAAAGCAAGTACTACTTACAATTTGCAGGTAAATTCTCTCTCCAAGTCTCATCATTCTGCAGTAAAAACAACCCCAAAGGAGAGGTGGTACAGATTCATGATCACAAGCATTCATGCAAAATCAGACTGAAGGAAAAATTTACTAACATAATAACAAAGCACACAAAAACGATTTATTAAGTGATTAAACGAGAATCTGTACATGGCCAAATCTGTCATTTGCAGATATATTTTGTTTCAGTTCAATTATTGCCTGAACATAAACTACCAAATATTACACGAACAATTGCAACAGAGAAATCAATTATGATTTGATTAAAATAGTAAGATAATGAAAAATTACTATAACAGGAAGAAAAATTAACAAAAGCATACAGGTCTCATAACATCAAGTGCAAGTAACACTAAAATTACTTGAATTAAGCTTTTCCTTAAAATGATAATACAATGGCATATAAGGAATGAACCAAGGTCAAAACTGAGGTTATACTCATATCATCTATGCTTGTTTCATGACAATTCAGTGTTTCTGAGTTATCCATTGTACTGTATTTATACTAACCAACAAGTGCAGTAATAGATCAGGTAATGCACTCAACACTTGGTAGCTGGCAGGACTATGGATGAGCCCTACAAACTTAGCTCTGCCATAGTTTTCAATTCTTGGAAAAATATGCATTTTCAAGGATGCATAAAATATATAACAAAGTATGAGTATACATTTACAAGAATATTTTTAAGCATCCCTAAACAGTGTTCCAAAATAAAAAAAACCTAAGCAGTCTGCTATGTCTCCATACATTTGCACCATTTACATGCTTGCTGCCATGTAGCTGCTCGCAGCCACAGCAAGCCTCTGGCTTCCTCAAGGCAGTCAGCAACATTTTAAAATAAGACCTAATAGGTGAGCAGCTCTTCAAGCACACATTATTCCCTCACCCTAGGCATTTGACACTTGCTTGAAAGAAACTGGTGTTTATCTGTTAGTTTCTAACAGAAAAGTACTGAACACTAGTAACACCTAATAAGCACACTTATGTAAGTGCTACAGAACGTATTTTCTATGTCAGCATCTTTTCTTCCGGTTCCTGAACTATTCATGCAAACTAATGAAGTAGTTAACCCCAGCACCATAAATATGGGACCATCCCAAAATATTTAGTTACGTAAGATAACCAGAAAACATTGATGTCTCAAATTAGAAGTGAACATTTTTAAAATTGTCAGAAAAATAGGAGACCTAATTCCTGTAAGGCATGTAACAGACAAAAAGATCATACGTTTGGTGAAGAAATGCAAATGCGTAACTACAATCATCAACATGGGGTCAACTTTTCTCATTGTGCCCAGCAAACTTGCATGCATAATAATGATGATGATGGATGATGATAATTATAATAAAAGAAGAAGTAGTTCAAGTCAATGTGTGATAGCAAAACTACTTGCCTATAAACACACAAAAAATAATTCACCTACAATTGAAAATTGTATCTCACGCATGGGCATAGTCCTTTCCGAGGCCCATTCTATTTACATGGAGAGAAATGGAAGAGGCATTGGGCATAATGAAGGGAGAGAAGTCACCAGGTCTGGATGAGCTAAGTGTAGAGATGGGAGAGCAGGATAGGTGGGGATACAATGGCTATATCGAGTAATGAAAATTGTGTGGAGACAGAAGATGATCCAAAAAGACTGGAAGAAGGGAATAACTGCCCTGATCTTTAAGAAGGGAACAGAAAAGAGTGCAAGAACTATCATGGGATGACACTGATGAGTCATTATGCAAAACTTTAACTGCAGGAACAGCACTATGGAATAGATCTACTAATGACCTTCCCAAAACATCGAAAAAGCATATGATAGGGCATGAAGAAGTGTGGAAAGCCCTGGAGAACAGAGGAAATTATTTGGAAGATAAGGGAAATGCACCGAGTGTGAGCTGTGTGAAAGTGGGAGGAGAGAGATCAGCTTAGATTGAACAGAGGAATAGCTTGAGGCAGGGAAGTGCACTTTCACCATTACTTTTCATCGTAGTGATGGATGATATAATGAGTACAGTAGCACAAGCAATTGGTTGAAGGACAATGAAAGTTATGGTGTTTGTAGATCTGATGACCTGGGAGAATAAGGAGGAGGAAGTACAAGAGCAGTTGGATGTATGAGAATGAACAGTACAAGAATATGGGATGAAATTTAGTAGAAGTAAGAGTGAGATGATTATCACAACAAGAAAGGAGAGAGGAACAACGGGAATAAAAATTGGCAGGGAATGACTGAGAAGAGTGGGGAGTGAAGTACCTAGGAAACCTGTTAAAGATGGAAAAACGAAAGAGAAATAAATGAGCAGAGGAGAAAAGCAGAATGATTTCAGAAGAGTGTCAGAAGCCTGAAATGGAGCAAGGAAGTACCCCAAATCAGTAAAAAGATTATATGTCATACTGTGTTCCGACCCTGACATATGCATCAGAAACCTAGGTTATGAAAGGAAGAGAGAAAAGCAAAGTACAAGCTAGTGAGATGAAATTCTCGAGAAACAGCATTGGAGTGACAAACAGACAGCTTAAGCAACGAGAGGATCAGAGAGAATATAGGTGGAACCATTACAGGAGGGGAGAGAGAAATCAAGGCTGATATGGTATGGACACACTAAGAGAATGTAGGAGAAGAGGATACGCAGCACGATACACGTGATGCAACTGTAAGGAAAGAAACCAAGGAAGACCGAGAGACAGATGGCTGAAAGGAGTAGAGAAATGTCTCCAGAAGAAAGGGGAAGACTGAACCAAGATGAATACGGGGAGATAGCGGCAAGACAGAAGACGATGGAGAGGCCTACGTTCCATTGAGACCCAGTCATAGGCTGGTAACCGTCCAAGAAGAAGAATATAGTGTTGGTGGTGATGGGAATAGTAAAGCAATCTTCACAATACTTTCACTAGAAGAGCATGAACTCTTTCACAGCAAAAACTAGCAAACTGTCTTCGCAAAACTTCTCTCTGCCAAAGAGAGAAACACCTCCACAAACTCTGACTTGGAGAAATGCATGGAAAACCTGTCACCTACCTAACATTTAATTCGCAAGTCTGCCAGCAAACCTCAACTCTAGATTCAACGTGCACTCCTCTTTGTATTTAAAACAAACTTCAAAGCCTTGTCTAGTGTTTAAGTAAATGGAGCTGTATTAAATGTGTGTGTATAGCCACAATTTCACTGGAATCACACGGCAGTTACATTGAAATGAACTTGTGCCATCACTCAGCTTTCCTGTAGCTTTCTCACACATTATGAACCAAATGTGTTCTTCCTATTTTACTCTCGTCCAGCTGATTTATGCTGTATTATCTGATGACCATGTCAACAGACCATTAAATGTCCCAACAGAACAAGTTATGTCAGTAACGGAAACCTTTTGTTGCCTTGATATTCCAATTCAGTGCTTTGTTAAACTCTTCCTCAATATTCTGAATTTTCTCCCACATTTACCACCCAAGAATTGATTCACTAAGTAGGAAGTATTAAACTTTGAAGCCCAATTACTGAAACTTATTTCATAAGTAACCAAATCATACAAGAAGCACTATTTTCATTGCTCTAATGCAGTTATGACCTGAATCCCAAAAATTTATACCAGCACCCGACCTCTCCTCCATGCCAAAATTTTTACTGTATTATACTATTTCAATCAAACTTGTCATTGCAGCCAATGCTTGAAATACTTTGTGTGTATTTTCTACTTAAGAACAATTTCCATACCTAAACTGCCTGTTCACATCGGTAAATTCTATTGCACCTACTGTTCAACAATCTTTGCTGTTACTATCAATAGAACACAGCCATCATGAGAGCATGATTGTGTGTTATATTTACTGCACAATTTTTTACATTTACTACCCTCAATTCAATTGAAAGTACTAATGGTAACAATTCCACCATTAAAACTATCATCCAGGTGTACTTTCAATTAAAATCACATCTTGTGCTCTAGAGCACTGCCTTCACATCACTGTGCCTTGATCTGTTACCACTATTGTCACTATTCACTTTAGCACTGTCTTCCATTTGTATCAAACTTCTCTCCAGAATTATGTTGTCCTCTCCAGAATTATGTTGTCCGCCACCTACATCCACTTGCTTCAAACATGAATGAAAAATCCATACAGCTAACACATGCAACATTTCCAGATCTTTCCTTTTATTTCCATTATGTTACAAGAGTAACAGTGGTTCCTCTCTCCAGTCCGTCACTGTTGCCTCAGATATTCAGCATACTTGGTGACCTGTCAGTCCTCACTACTCCTGAATTTTTCTCCTTATTACCTGCGACCTGAGTACATTCAAGGGGATGGGCTTACTACTGCCAAATTATTCTTTATTCAGACACATCTAAACAGTTTTTTCTCCTGTTTCTGCACTATACATGACTTACTGCATCACAATTCTGAATGCAACGACCTGAAGTAGCTTTACCTTCTCAATACTGTAAAACCTAGCAAGCCCTAGACATTTCTCAGGTGTCACCTATACCATAATTTCACACATATTTTTGCCGTTATCTTTCTGTTAGAGAAAAATAATTATGTAATGACTTATTTGCTACAATAGTTCCTTGCCGAACAACTTTCCCACTGAAAAGTAATTAAGCACTGTCCAGCACAATATGTTATACAATGCATTGCAAAAACAGTCTGACATGGCGCCTATCAGTGCTACACTTGTGTTCCCAATGAGATGACAGTATGTGATACGATCCATGGTACAACTCGTGATAGGACATTTAACCCGAGTACCTGGATGACATTTCTAATTCAGTTGCAATCATAATCTCTTCTTAACAAGGCACTATTAGGCTATTTACACACACACACACACACACACACACACACACACACACACACACCTGATCATTATAGTAAGACAAATTACTGGAAGTATATAAAATGTAGTTAAAGTGTAACCAAGAAAAATTTATTTTTTCATAGTACCACCTTACACTAGTAAATAATAGTTACAAATAGTAATAAAGTATTTCTAAAGCTGTTCAATTTCACCAAGCTAGAGGAGGATTCACAAGAAACATTGCTAGGTTTGAAGTGAGATCTGCCACCTTCTATGGTGTAGCAGAGGGTGGCAAACACTGCATAGGGATGGACAGTGAGTTTGAAGAAACGAATGGAAGAAGCCTCTGATAAGGAAAACCCTGATTTCTTCTTTGGCATTGTGTCCAGCTACTCATATAAAAAACAACAGGAATTTAGCTTTCAATTTCCCGAGATCACAGAGCACAAACTGAAACATACAGTCAGTATTATCAACTAAGGACTCAGCTTGTATCAGCAGCATATGACAAAGTGAAACATTAGGTAGCTCCCCACAGCAGGCAGCAATGAAATAACATGTGAGATGTAGCTGCCAAACTCTACAGTAGAAATAAATATCACCCTCTTTCCATAGTTAAAAACAGTATCTACATGTTGCTATTTTGTGCACACAGCAATGTATGACCTAAAATGCACCACACAAACTGGCCAACAACTACCTTCTCCACTGAACACTTGACTAAATATGCCCAGTGTGAATTATCACACTAACTATGGACACCAGTGAAGATTTGAAGGGGAAAAATCTTTTACCAAACAATCTCTTTAGAATCAAATTAAAGTCTGCATAGCACAGAACACATTCAAATCTAAAAACCATGATTTTTATTTTTATGCAAAAAGTGGAAGCTTTAAAAAGAAACTAAGAGATATTTGTAGTTTCACTTAAACTACTTTTTGTGAGGTACATCTGATGACTAAATACTAAAAGAAGATTGCCAATCTCTTTCCCAAAGCTTTTGTAACCAACTAGAAAACTTATTTACCATTAAAGCACTTGTAATTATGAGAGTACTTAAGGCACTTGCCTGGTCTAGCAATCTCCAGTGACTAGAACAATGGAACATCCATTAAGGCCATGGCAGCCAGAGACAGTACCCCTACAGGCATCACATTTGCAAAAGCTTACTTGTTTAGCAGTCTTTCTGTTTTGCCTGTCTGAAACTGAACATTTCCACTGTATACTGAGTAGCAACCTATACTTTCCATAATATTGTCAATAAGTGAATGACAACAGCAACAATGGAAACCAGTGCAGAAAATTATCACAATTTCTATTCACATACTGGAAAACAATCATTTGTAATTAAACACACTACCACAGAAAAAATTGTACACCTGAAAAGACATCAGTTTTGATCCAATGACAGGATATGCCACCTGGCAAACAGTAGATGTACTGATAATGATTTCAATATCATCTGTCAACAGATAGCATACTGGAATTGCCATCAGAGCACCATCTATCTCTCCACTTTAATAGGGAATGCTCGCAGCCAGAAGACTCAATGTAGTGCAGAAGTATGAAACAAGCAGGCAACCATGCCATGAAGAGAGAGTCTTGCTTCCTACAGCCAAAAAGTTTCAAAGGGATCAAATTTTAGTCTTGTGTGAGGCAGGATGATCCTTTTGGACAAATATCACAGAAGTTGGATTTATTGCATCAGTTTTACAGTGATGCTGGTATCAGTGCTCACGTGAATATTCTCACATATGTAGCCGAGATTCTGGATGTCCACAAAGACAACTACTACAGCACAGAAGAGGCCTTGGGGCCAAAATTATCTTTACCTTTGGTGTTTCTGGAGGGAGCACTAGCCTGTGTTCGGTACATGCAGAATGTTGTTAGACCAGTTCTTTTGTCATTTTTACAACCAGAATGTGATGTGATGATGTAACACGATAATGTTGATCCGTACATTGACCACTCTGTAAGGGCTGCAAGAACTCCCCTGGCCAGCACAATCTCCAACTTGTCTCCAATTGAGCATGTGAGAGATATTATGGGATGAAAAGTGATGCGCTTGCGATCTGTATGATTGACTGGATGCCAGTCAGTTCTTGTATTACCACCAATGGAGGCTACACCATGTATAAATATCTGTGTTTCAGCACCAGAACCAGTTATGCTATTTATCTGTAAATGTAATAATCTTATGTACTCTATGTGCACTGTTGCAACAACAGTAAATAACAGATTTTATCACTGCCAAATACACTGTGTGTGTGTGTGTGTGTGTGTGTGTGTGTGTGTGTGTGTTTTTCTGAAAAGGCTGCTGTGCTCCACCTAGGACCACTTTATCAAGCATGGAAAGTGAGTTTACAATTCCAAGTGGTCACATGTAGACCAGAGAAGACACCAGCACTACTTTATCTGCTAGTTTAACACACATTAGAATCTCACAGTAAACGTTTTAAGAAAATGATGCCACACTGGTTGAGTATCCCCTTTACCTCAACCCCTCACAAAGAATTATGTTGTTTGAAACAAATGAAAATTCAATGAGAATAATTCTTTAGGTCTTAAATGGCACCAGCCACCCGTGACACTAGTTCTCTTTCCCCATTTTTAACAGTGATTACAGCTTTAGCAAACCTTCCATTTGAAAAGTTTTATTGTGGTCGCAGTTATGGGATAACGAATATGTACATTTCCACTTTCAAAAACTTGTAGCACAGAAAATTTATAAATGTGTCACTGACTTAATAATCACACACAATAAAGCCATATAACATGATTCATGCCACAAAATATGCTTCACGTTGTGCACCATTATTAAAATTGTGTTTTATGTAATAAGAGCTACTGAAACTTTTAGCTATAATTTAAAACTTTTACATCTGCTCATCACTGTTCATCCATAGAGAAACATAGGTGAAGCAACACTCACAATTCAGGGAACTACAAATGAGCCCACAATACTAAAAAAACATTACCTTCAATAAAATAACTTTAAATTGTTGCCTAACTGTAATATTAATCGCTCAAAGAAATATCCTAACAGCACAGATTCAAATAGTTACGAACTATAATATACTTGACACCAATCATTTGAGCTAATGCAAATTACTACATACCAGCATACAATGAATCCATGTATATTTGAAAATAACATACAAGTGACAGTTCAACTAATAATACTGAAATGCTGTACACACAAGCAAATTAACAACCAATCCAGACTTTGCATTTGAAATAGTGGAGACATGTTCGTATCAGCAAAAACAGTGAATGAAAACCAGCACAAGTTTACAATATTGCATTAGCAATAGCCAAAAATAGCTATACTAAACAAATTATAAGCATATGTGCAACATGAAACATGATTATCTACATTAAAGCATTTCATTAGAAGTTAACATTTAATGAATACTCACTGAAAGTAAGCTGATGGAAGATGTTCCCATTTTTGCTTCATTATTATTTGTTTGAAGACCTGTAGTGGTACAACATTAAGATCCTTGTCATATAAAGAAGAGAGTTAGTCTGATGTGAATTTGTTGACTACAAAATTTTGTCATACACATCCGATGGCTTTCGAAAACCAAAGAAAACCCAAAAACAATTAGCAGTCTAGCATTTCATTGTTGTACAAGCATGCTTGACAAACTTTGGGAGAACCTCAGTACCTAACTGCACCATGGGCCGATATCAGAATGTACTTCATTCTATTACGACAAGGCTCAATGAGAAAGTGTTTCAGATTTACTTGGTTTGTTTCAAAATGCTACAGTAGATGTTATTGTGAAATCTAGCACCAGCAAGTAAAATTCAAGCATATTGAAACAATTTAGTTTCACTACCCTAAATGAAACAGACTAAAAAAAAAACGGAACAGATGACATTTCACTTGCCCTTTTAGTGTATCAGCTACACTCCTGTTGCAGTTATTGTCATTAGAGACCACCCTGCCAGGGTACACCTTTTGTATAATCAATGCTGGTTCTTGAAACTGCCCACTTGGCATCAAATTGCCGTTAATGATGGATAATGATGTTGAGTTTGATACCGAACTTTGGTTTTTGAAGTGATGAAAAATGGCATAACATTGTCAGACAATATAACCAATACAAGTACTGAATCACACGAATGCAACGTTTACACAATATTTAAGGAAGTTGAGTTCTCAGCATCATTATAAATTCTTTGTACGGGCACTACCAAATGTCCACATCCTTCTGCCATTTATCTAGGGCCTGAGATGTAAGATGGGAATAAGTCGGCTTGCTGAAATGGGACACAAACTAATGTATGTTACATAGTTGGTTAACCATGAGCACGAAGACCTAAGCCCATTCAAAGAGCAACAGTTTATTATGTGATTAACTAATAACTGGTAGTGGCATGTGATAGATGCAACTGCTGTATAACAGCCAGCCCCTCGAGATTTCTGTTTAAGTCCTGCAAGTCATCTCACAGAATAACTTGTGGGCAATCGCAAGCACTACTACAATGAGTTTACAGGCGACAACTGACCACTGTCAATTGTAACCGTCCATCCGTGTGCGCGAGGTTTAAGGTTTGTTACCAGTACCTCTATTTGACATAATTCTGTGGCATGAGTACTACTGACAGTGTAATAATACTTGCGTAAAAGTTATTTTCTGCAAGTCATTCAAATGTAAAAAAGCACTGACAATCTGATTAAGTATTTCACTGTACGCAGTCAAATAACAAATGGTTATGACACTGGTTGTTTCTTTATATTAGAATATTAATCCTGCTCATTGCTGTTTATATTCCTTAAAAGCAATGTGAAGAAGCCAATGTGAAATATATTGAACACAATCACGAATGATACAATCAATTATCCAAAAGATTAATATTCAGACAATACAGCCACATATTGCATGCAATTTGATTCAGTATTATTGGTTTCACTCGTCAGATGAAAGCACTATCAGATTCGAACGCGTTCATTCCCGTGAACTACTTCATTCATTTCAGTCTTTACCGTGAAGTGTTCAAATGAAGTAGTTCATTCATGAAGTAAGAATGCCTGGCGAAGTTGCCCAGTTCGCCGCTCAGTCGCGACTACGCTCATTTCAGCTCACTTGTACAACCACTGCTCTGGAGGTAACACAGTAAGGGGTTAAAAGCAACTTTGGGCCACAAGCAAATACAAATGGTGGTCGCAAGATTGTGTGCCTGCAGCAATAATTATCTGGTGAGCAAAACAAAGTGAATCCAACTGTGTTAGATCTATGGGTGCTTTATCTGAATACTAATTCTGTGTGTCACTATGCTTCAGCAGGCAATGCTTGTGTTTTCTATGCTTCCAAAAGAGTGTCAAGTTTTCCCAGATTTTTTTCTACTAAAATATTCCTTGCTTACGACAGTTCTGCAAGTGCTCCCACAAACTTGACTAGCCAAAAACTAACAAATTTCTCACATTTTGCAGCAGATAAGCAAAATATTAACAAGTTTATGAATGATCCTCAACCATAAAAGATAATAAGTACAATATCTACAACCGAAGAATGAATTATTTGAATTCTTGATGTTCATCGTTTAACAGTTTTAAGATTGGCACGTGAGGCTGATATCAAATAAGCAGAAGAAAGAATGAGTCTGCTGTTTGTTTAAAGAAATGTCATTTATGTGTGTGGACAACCAGAAGGAGACATAGATGTTAGTTGCAAGGAACAGAGAAAAGGTGGAGTCAATGCCTTTCAAGAGGGAGGGTAAAATTGCAATTAACTAGAAAGGTAAGAGATATTTGCACATCTTTACTATTATCTACAACTACTAACCGAAAGTTCAAGCATAAAGTGTTGACATTATTACATGCAACATACAAATCAGAACAGTACTGAATAGTAGGCTTGGTGCCACTGAAAATAGAAATAATTATTAGAAGAATAATATTGTTAAGCATTGTTGAGTTTTATTGGTGGAAGACTTAATATAAATGGGGAGAAAAAGGATCTGCTTGAAATCTAAATAGCTATTATTGAGAACATTTTGAAGGAACCAAAATGATTGATGTGTGTCAAAACAAACACACCACTTGCCTCCAAATACCAAGCTCAGAGAACTTATCACTAGAAATCTAGGGACTTATTCCACCTATTACAGAGACCTGGACATCAAAGGCGAGTTCCAAGATTCATCAACATAGATGGATAAAAACTGTGCCTTAACATTGTTTAGTATCCACACTTTCATGCATATTACACCTTCTTACACTTCAACATACCGTTAAATACATCATCTTTCTAATTTAGTAATGACACATATGAGAAGAAAAAATTCTAGGTAGTAATCTTTCTGTTTCCTAAGCATATGTAAATACTAATTTTAGAAAAACTAATTTATAAATTATCTCAATATTACCTTAAATTTAATCATTTTTCATAAAAATATCTTCATTAAACATCTCTCTGTAACTGATATAATTACTTGTGAAATATAATTTGCAAATATCAAGATACTGCAATAAAATGGTCACCTATGCTGATGACTACGTCATGCTATGCTCCCCATTTTGCCATTAATGAACCAGATGAAGATACGAACCCAGTCTCACTGCTGATCTTGTATGCCAAATAAAACCCAATGAAAACATTGAAGTATGCAAAAGGACAAATATCTTTTCCAACAGTACTGACTGTTGATTGATGACTCCATGGCGTGTCCTGGGCACCACGACCAGATAATGGATATACTTGGAAGAAGAGAGAGCGTTGGTCGTATTTTGTTGTTTTATTAACCGCAAAATCTATTCTCCGTCACTTAGTGACCATCCTCAGTGCTGTAATACACAATTTACATTGGTAGGCACTGCTGTCAACAAGTTTAGAGCAATCACAGTTTATGTGATCACTCTAAACTTGTTGACAGCAGTGCCTACCAATGTAAATTGTGTATTACACCACTGAGGATGGTCACTAAGTGACCGAGAATCGATTTTGCAGTTAATAAAACAACAAAATACAACCAACGCTGTCTCTTCTTCCAAGTACTGACTGTGTTAGGTTTCTAAGAAATTACATTGTACAAACAAAATCCAACCTCATACATTAATCCTACAAAAATGACAGAAGTACTTGCCAAAGAATTTTAAGATCAGTGCAAGCATGTCATTTCTGGTTTGTAGAATTTTAATATTAGTTGATCTAGAAAGAGTTAATTTATTGGAATAACAAGTTTTGACAGTTTTTTAGTTTGTTAACTCTGTTCATGACCAAAAATTACCTAAAATATGTACTGCTCATATTCCATTATTAACTGTTGAACTTTAATTCCACTTTATTTTACCTTTGCTCAACTACCAGTCTTAAAATGTATGCACAATAACAATAGAAGTGCTCAAATTGAATATAAAATAGCCAAGAAGAAATGGTTACTACCACTTGTTCACATTTTCTTTAGCTCTTCCAGAGTCTGCAGGTAGTAGAGTGACTTCTGGCCTATCACAGGATAGACAAAAGCCGTAATTTTCATGTGATCCATCTTATGAACCTAAGGAAAAAGTCGAATCTTTCATTTATTCAGCACACAACAAACAATAAATCAATGTTAACACACCTCAAGTTTGAAGAACGAAGCTCTTCACCATATGGCTGTCTTCAACCTAATTAATTTTAACAAGCTAAGTAACAGCAATAAAATACAGGCACTTGAAAATGTCATTTTACTATAAAATTTCCAACTTGGCACCCTTTGTTCTGGCATATACTACCTCTTATTGATCAGTGTGCCTTATTTTCTTCAGTAAAGGCCCCAACCATGTCATTTTGTCACTCACTGATTTTTAACACCACAGTTTCTCCAGTTGACAAATGCAAAATGTCACATTATTACAACTGTTTCTTCGTATTAAAAAGATACATATTACACTGCTAATATTTACATTAATTATCTGGCCTTAATTCATGGTTTGTGTTACATACTGATAAATGGCAAAGGAACTTCTCAAATGCAGTCTGGCTCTATCTCATTCATAGATTATTAAATCTGTCCCACTGAACTCCTATTTTGCTTCAAGATCAAGTTTCATTCACTTCTCCAAATGCAAAACCCCCTACTACAGTTTCTTTTCCGCAATGACCCACTTTGCTCTTTTTTCCTTACTGAGAATGTTCTCTAATCGTTTGCCTTACATTATACTTTATAATTAGACACTTGTTCCATCTTTGTAAACCCAATGTTTCAAGTTGTATTCTAAAATACTTTTGTATGGTATGTGAATTTTGCACTACATGGTTCAAGAAAATTTGCCAATTTCTCTGATCTTAATGTCAGTGTGAGATGACTATCCCCCCTTTATCCTTAGCTTATTTCAACTACTCCTTTAACTCAGCTCCCTGTGCCCACTAATGCAGTTGCTGTCCTGTGCACCAAACTTAGAAACATTACTTGTTTACTAGATCATGTGAGTTTTGTGAAGACAAAGGTGTGCAAATTACTATTAAGCATTCTTACAGTGGTCAAAAAACTGAATAATTATCAAATTCGAGCTTTATGCTGAAAATTCTCTAATGAAAACAATCAATTTGCTGACAATTCTATTTAAGTACAACAACAGAAGGTGTCATCAACATGGCATTTATAATGAACAAAAAGCATATTCAAGAGAAATGATATTCGAAACATTCTTTTCTGAACTGATAACAAAAACATTTGCCATTATAGTATAGTGGAACAAAACCAAAGAGACAAGAGTTGTAAATTTTATGTACGACAATGACTAGGGACCTGAAAAATTCGCATTTTGCGATAAATGCAAACTCTGCCTCAAATTTGCAAACACGAAATGACAGTGAACTGTATGCAGATAGTTTCAAACAGTATTATTTTCTGCATATAAATATAAGAAATGTATCTATTTTTGGTCACTGGTATTGTACATATGGTGAAGCCCAATTTCAGAAGTAAGATGCTTAACAATATGCCCAAATTAAAAAATGCAACAACACATCATTGCACTCGATGCTCTAGTGTCATGCCAATTGTGTGTGGTTTGCTGGTCTGTATATGATATATGCCACATAATCCAACATAGTACTCAGCTGATGGACCTAGCATCTTAGAGCAAAGGGAAGTGTACATCTGTTTGTTAGATGCAATTCAGAAGTTGGTATGATACAGATGCGTGACAGTTTTAGATGGCAGGTATTTGGAACTGTGGTTGCATCAAATACCACTACACACTGGGCCCAAGCTATGTTGTTAACAACAGTCTGCGAATGTCAAAAAGCAATTATGAGGTAGCTGTTCCTAAATGCTTTGTACTGTGTGTTGCTCGTTTTCCTGTTCCAAAATAAGGAAAGAGATTAATCACAGATTTCCAACACCAAAATGGATCAGCAATCCCTCCAACAATGTGTCAAGTTTCCTTTCACATAACATGGGTGCAGGCTGCTACACTGTGAGGGGAAGGCAAGGCCTCTCCCCCCCCCCCCCCCTCCAGTGCTCCTCTACCCTCTGGTCATCAAGATACCACTTTCTTTATGCCCAGAACCATCTGCAAGTATATGGTGTTCCCACTCTGCACTATAATGACTGCAAAACAAAACCAGTCACGTGTTTCAACTGTGCCAAAAATCTGCCTCTAACAATAGTAATTTATAGAAAAAAAAAAGAGGCTGAAAATAATATTTTTTAGATTGTGAAGCCATTGAATTGAGAGATGAAAGAAAAATGTGGAGAAACACCTTAAATCAAACAGACGATAAGCTCACTGGCTGCAAATGATTGTGTTTCTCAAACAGATGAATCATTTGCTGAAAGTTTACATACAGCTGAAAGAAGAAAACAGAATTTCAGAAAACTGTTAAAGTTTGTGTGAAAACAAACATTCGATTCAAAAAGTTCAGCAATATGCACTTCTCTGCGTCACTTTTCAAGACACTAAGACTGTCTTCACCACTCATGACAACCTTTTAGATTTGTGCATCTATTCGCCCCCCATACACCCACCGCACTCAGTGCATAATATTGACTTATTGTGAGCCAACTCATTACTCAGCACTGTTACTTTAATGGTAACTGTTTTACTTTGCACCAAGCAACTACTAGTTTAAAATTTGCCGACAGATGTCACAAGTACTTTAAATGATTATGTATGTATACATTGCTGCAATATGTTTGTTGGCTATCAACATAATAAATGGCATATATTGAGTACCATCCTAATCAATATGCCAACATTACATTCAATTACCATAGTTAAGAAATTCCACAGTCAACAATATTGTAATAAGTGGAAAGAGTTAATAATTTTGTGAACTGCAGCTCTGGCAAGATTTGTTTAACCACTACAGCCTTCAAGCAGAACATTTTCACAAATAAAATTGGCTAGTCCAGGTATAGAAACCAAGTGCCTGCTTTCCCAATATGTTTCAGATCCACAATAAAATATAACCACTCAGTATATGATGTACACTTTAACAACATTTTTGACTGGAGACTACATTAGTGTGTTTAAACACACTTGTCAAAACCTTTTATGTCTAATCTTTCTAGGTCTCTTGCTAACTGGAAGAAAAGAAAGAACTACTTTTTATAGAAATATCCAAAAGTACAATGGTTCACTGAAAATAATGAGTAACAATGGTTATCTGTTTTCTTGTTTCAATGTAAGAGTTTCATGAAGACAAAAAAAGGCATTTTAAGTTAATTTTGTATGAGAAAGCAACTACTTAGATGGATCATCAGAGTAATGTGTTTTGAAGCTGAAAACATACTTCTTACTGAAAGTTCGTACACATTCTTGCATAATGTCCCTAAGCTCTTCATAGATGATAGTTTTCAGTACCCCCCAAGGCAGTTTACTCTATCAACTGCCTAATTACAACACTCCATTACCCAATCTTACACAGTGTGCTTAAGGGTACTTTTGATAACATTTATTTTTCCTTTCCTCCTCCATTCACAAATGGCATGCAATAATAACAGCTGTCAACAAGCCTCCATATTTTTCTAATTACTTGTGACCTTTTATGAAATGTGTGGAAGTAAAAGTTTGCAAACTTCTTGGAATGTGTTTCCATCAATATTAATAATAAACCTCTTCGTGATGCACAGCACTTCTTGTACTGTATGCTACGTAAGCATTTAACTTTTCCATAATGACCTCACACTTGCAAAACCAGTGTCTGTATACATGATACTTTTTACTTGGGTCTGCTGTGCCTACAATTTAAGATGCTAAGAGTCCCAGGCTCATGCAATAGTCACCCCGATGGAATGTGCATTTCTTAAGGCACTTCTTTGTGCATGAATTAAGTTTCTTTAAGACTCATTAGATTTTAAGTTTCTCAGAACAGTTCCTCTTAAGTACGTAACAACTCATACTATTTCCACCAAGTTATAGCCAACCGCATACACAAATTAATGGTTTTCTTCGTCTATATCCAATATTTTACTGTGAAAAGCAGTTTTTACTCAATGAAGCATCTGACTACCACTGATGAATTGTCTGCTCTGTGGTTGCTTATATTTGGGCGGACCAGCAACTTTCAACTCATTTCACTCAACACAAACTGTTTCGACAACAGGCTGGCAAAATCCAAACTACATATACTGCCTTAAGAATCCAGACTATTACTCGTAAGTTCAGAGCTAAAGAAAAAGTGAACAAATCTTATTTCACACCAGGAGTGAAAAATGAGACTCAAGTAAAGGTACCATGCACATAGGAGACACCAACAATCCTTTGAAACTAGTAATATGAACATCTCAACTGAAATTGGTTTAGTGCAAAATTTGTGAAAGTACCTAATTTCTGGCAGGAAATGAGAAAGCTCTATTCTACTTACAAGTATGAAGATCTGTATTTTTAACATGAAGTAGGGCAAGACTAGCAAATTCTTTATTGTAATTTTGTCACAGCTGTGACTAGTTTCTAACTAAAAAGTTTATTTTCGAGCCAGGCCAAGCTCGAAAATGAACCTTGTAGTTTGAAACTATTCATCAGCTTAATAAATCCTAACTGACAGAATAGTAATAAAAAAGTATAGACTTATTTCAAGCTAGACTTTAATCAAAGAATGGAGCTGTACTTCCTGCACCAAACCCTCAGCTAAATAAAAAAAGTTATGATCTCAAAATGTTATTCCAATATCAACCTACACATTAACATTATAGAAGATTCTGGAAGTAAACTGCACCAATCCACCATCTCACAGCAGGAAAAAGAATGTTCATTGAGTCACTCATCACTCATCACCCTTCAGTAAAAACCTATCCAAACCTATCCCTGAGTAATGCAACATGTTCGAAAATTAACAGAGTCAACATGACACACAAAAATATTTTCTGAGAATCCTTTCTCCTGCCCTCTACTTCTGCATTACCATACCTAATGCATAAAAAACTCTGATCAAATCCTTGTATTAAAATCTTAATGATACATGAGAGTAAAACTACCTTATTAGGTGATAGCTGCTTGAGTGCAATGCTTAAAAATGTACATGCACATTTGAGACAACACTGCAATAAAACCAAACAATTCATGGTGCATCATGCCTGCAAACACTGTTACACAATTCTCAAATTTTATAGCACATCACAATTTTCTCCTCTTGTTAGAAATTACATGTTGCAGACATTCATTTCCACAAAATCTCTGTACATATGATTCTTTATATTTAATGACGATTTCGTTGTATGGTACAAACCATCGCTTATAAAGAGCCGCCTTAATACCAACCTTTTACAGATTTGTGTTATCTTTACCTCCACTCGTAGTAAAGATCACTGGTCACTGGGTAATCCTTTCTCAGAGACTGAAGCAGATTTATACTATGTTCTTTGATTAAATACCTGGAGATCACCGGAGATTGTATAATTTCTGAAATCCCAACATTTTATGTATGTCAAGCAAACAAGAATCAGGTAAAAAGAGCTACCAGAGGTACATCTGGATCACTTTAGTGAAGACATTCTGCTCTGTAACGACAGACTCGCAGCAAACCACGAAAATGGGTAAATTTTATTTATTATTTTCTTTTACGTATGAAGCTCCTCATGTGACTGGATATTTTATAGTTCTACATGTATTTTTTCTCTAAATACAACGACAATCATCTTGTTAAAAGCTGCATTTCTTTAAATACATCATTATCAGGACAAATACAGATGGATGGGATCTATACCACCAACAGCTTTCTGCACATGATGGAAGGATTAAAACACACATTCAATTCAACCCTTTTTTGAATACAGAAACATTCTTATTTTCTACACTTTCATTTACACATTTTGTACTTGTAAACATTTGCATCATGACAGGAAAAAGTAAGTCAAAGAAAACATCACATGCACATATACTCATCAAGTGACAAATGTTTAATTTTCTCTTTTATATAAAATGTTAACAAGTTACACTAAACAGAAATTGGAAAGAGTAATGTCAACAATTTTTTAAGGATGAACATCACTTCAGAAGATGTCTGTTAAGAGTTACAATTCATTGCTAGTACGTACCAGCTTCTTGTCGAATTCCCATCTACAAACAGCACATCTTTAGCAGTTTATCAGCTTTGGAACAAGATTTACTCAAACAATAAAAATATTGACAATATGCAGGCTTATACTGGCAGTATAAACCAAAGTGCACTTACATATAAATTCAACAGAAAGTGATACTTCGTAAGAAATAATTTATGAAATGTTAAATGAAGAAGCTGGCACATGTGTGCTTATACTACACTATTATCTATTTTACCTTCTAACTATCTGTTGACAATATTATTCGATCCATTTGTCATTGAAGATAGGTCACTAAAATGGAATACTGTGGCTAAAGATTCTCTTGACAGCCACATATGTGAACAGCCATACAGTGCAGGAGGGCTCTCCAGATTCTGTGCCATGGTCACCTTTCATCCGCAGGAGACTGCTGAAGTGCCTCTTGAAGATCTTGGCATACCCCAAAATAAAAGCAGAAAAGTCCCCCCTCCCACAAATCCCTCCTCAACGAATCACACAAAGCAAATACACATTAAGCAAGTGTGATAAGTAAGGTACTCTATCAATGGGTATCTGAGTAACAATGTCAAAATCAACACACTTTCAGTACAAAAATTATAATCAACTCAAACATGTCGCAGGAGCTAGGGAATAATTTCAATCTTACACTATGCACAAACATAAAATGCTGAGAACTATCAGACAAAAATGGCATAATTTTTCACAGTTACATCAATGCTTATGCTAAAATATAGGGAACCGGACTTAAAATTCGATAGCCATCAAACTGATCTTGCCGTCTGAGAAACAGGACACAAGGTGAAATGGAAACTCAGAAACCCTTGCACAATACCAAACACTTAAAAAATTCACGAATCCAAAGTTTTTGCCAATTTTCTCGGATTATTTTTCTATGAACCACATCGAAGAATAATCTGAAAGGAAACGTAAAACACACAACATATATATCCAATATACACAAGAAGTTCAGGTACCTGGAAAGAAAATTCGATTATGCTTATTTAACAACTCTTCCACAAGACACTATCCTTTGGTGACAATGTTTGACACCAAAGAAATTACTTCCAACTTCAGTGATTACACCAAAATTTACTGGCAGACAATTATGAACATTATTTATCAATATTGCCACTGGGCAAGAATTAAGAACTGATAAATATCTGCTGCCATGACTACATATGGCAATATATCTGTATTAAGACATGAATTCCTTGTGATTGAAGCCAAACAAAAAAATGGAACACACATCAAAAGACATGAAATGCAAACATTTACTTACAGTCCCAATCCATTACTGGCTCTCAGGTGCACCAGGCTGTGCACCATAACCTCCATAGTTAGGGTAAGTATATGGAGGTTGTCCTGGACCAGGTTGCTGAGCAGGTTGTGGTGCAACTGCAAAATATCTTAAGTAAATGTCACAGGAATATCTTCAACAAAAATAATTGCAACAGTGTAGATAAATGGAGGGAAAATTTAACGTAAAATTGCAAAAGTGAAATTTCCTTAGGTTCTATCTTAATCCACATCGATTTTGAAAGCCTTTGTAAGATTCAGTAATTAGGTATGTGTGTACCCATACGCACAAATTCATAAAAGCACAAATTTCACATACATGGCCACTACCACTTCCTTGCACTACAGCCCGACTCGGGCCTTAGCATTCAGATAAAACAAGTGGGCAGTTGCAGGTTTCACTTTTGTGAATATTTGAGTTTTTCACATCTGATGAAGGGCTTAGCCAAAAACCTGGATATATGCTGCAACCTTTTTCCTTGTGTCTAGTAATCAATATTTAATCTGAAGGTACATTCACACAAGCCACAGAAATTTTGTATTACCAACAGTGGACTGATAAGGTAAGGAATGAGTCCCGCACAGAATTGGAGAGGAAAGGAATACGTGGAAAACACTGACAAGTAGAAGGACAGGATGCAAGGACATAAGGAAATGACTTCAGAGAAAGAAGAGGTTGGAATATATGCAGCAAATAATTGAGGATGTGGATTTCAAATGCTACTCTGACACACATCAAACTAGGCAGAAGACTTATGATCCCTCCCAAATAATAATAATAACAATAATAATAATTTACAGACAGTGTATCACGACAATGTTTGGCAGTATTGCAGCCCCATGTACGGCACCATTACCAGCCACTGTTGCCCAACACTGTTTGCAGCAATGCAATTTCTGGGTCAGAAGTGTTTACACAAGGCCACACTATTGCCATAAGATGGACAAACCCGAACTAGCGAATGCGAGTGTGGTACACATGCTGTTGCATTACAATAGGAATAACATTAGAAAGAACAAGAGATTGGAATTTATGGATGTATTCTTTATTAACAAACAGCATGTTTTAGAAATTATAACTTGTTAACTAATGCTGGATATGCACTTTTTCTACTATTTTACCAGTATCTCAAAACATGATTTCAAGTATCGTAGAAGCAACTGATTAAAGAACCACTAAAACCAATACAAATATGAGAGGGTATAGCAGTTACAACACTAATGGGGATCATCTTTCACTTTTTAAATACTGGTGATTTGTAGGGAAACTTTACATACCTCTTTAAAGTGCTTTATACATTAATAAGCCTCTTTGAACCATAAATATGTAATATTTTGGTAAGACTGAAGACTCATTGTGTCACTATATACTGAAAAAGAACACCGTATCCCACTCGACAATTGTCTCCTTCCAATTTGTAAATTAAATAATATCCTAATAAACCCAACCAAGTCCCTGTATTTTCAGCAACAGTTTATACGTAGTTCACATTAATACCTGCAAAAGGTGCTATCATAGCTCTTGTTTATGGATGCTAAGTTTCCTTTCATTCATTCATTCATTCAGACAGCCCAATAACACTTCCTTCACAAACTGGCAACATTGTACACAATTGTCAAGGTGACAGTGTTAAATGCGACAAGATCTACAAGGACCTAATGCTTCTACCAATTCAGAACAGGGATCAATAAACATTTTTTTAATTACACATCCCCTCCCCCACATGTAACATTGTGAACATGGGAAATTTGAATGGACCAATAAAAAGAATGGTAACAGCTACATGAACTGTTACGACAGTTACTCCATAATTACAATACCCTAAGAATGAATCCCATACAGAATCTGCAAGTTTAATGGAGAATACACTTTACCACACACCATGTGATGACTAAGACAATGTAAAACTACAGCAACTGCTAAAAACTTCTTTAAGGTAAGTGGACTGCAGTGGAAAAATGGAAATAATACCAACAAATAAAATGAAAAAGCAAAACCTAAGGAATGGCAAAATCTGTAACACAGAGAGGAATGAATAAAGTTCAGAGAGGAATGAATAAAGTTCAGAGAGGAATGAATAAAGTTCAGAGAGGAATGAATAAAGTTCAGAGAGGAATGAATAAAGTTCAGAGAGGAATGAATAAAGTTCAGAGAGGAATGAATAAAGTTCAGAGAGGAATGAATAAAGTTCAGAGAGGAATGAATAAAGTTCAGAGAGGAATGAATAAAGTTCAGAGAGGAATGAATAAAGTTCAGAGAGGAATGAATAAAGTTCAGAGAGGAATGAATAAAGTTCATACATCTTGCTCACCAGATGGTAGAGTTTTGTCAGGACTGGCTCTCCCAAGGCTGTCAGTAGTTCTAATGGAATGTTGTCTACTCCCGGGGCCTTGTTTCGACTCAAGTCTTTCACTGCTCTGTCAAACTTCACGCAGTATCTTATCTCCCATTTCATCTTCATCCTCTTCCATTTCCATAATATTGTGCTCAAGAATATCGCCCTTGTATAGACCCTCTATATACTCCTACCTTTCTGCTTTCCCTTCTTTGCTTAGAACTGTGTTTCCATCTGAGCTCTTGATATTCATGCAAGTGGTTCTTTTTTCTCCAAAGGTCTCTTTAATTTTCTTGTAGGCGGTATCTATCTTACCCCTAGTGAGATAAGCCTCTACATCCACACATTTGTCCTCTAGCCATCCCTGCTTATCCATTTTACACTTCCTGTCGATCTCATTTTTGAGAAGTTTGTATTCCTTTTTGCCTGCTTCATTTACTGCGTTTTTATATTTTCTCCTTGCATTAATTAAATTCGATATTACTTCTGTTACCCAAGGATTTCTACTAGCCCTCGTCTTTTACCTACTTGATCCTCTGGTGCCTTCACTACTACATCCCTCAGAGCTACCCATTCTTCTTCTACTGATTTCTCTCCTCCATTCCTATCAATTGTTCCCTTATGCTCTCCCTGAAACACTGTACAACCTCTGGTTTAGTCAGTTTATCCAGGTCCCACCTCCTTAAAATTCCCACCTTTTTGCCGTTTCTTCAGTTTTAATCTACAGTTTATTACCAATAGATTGTGGTCAGAATCCATATCTGCCCCTGGAAATGATACACAATGGTCAGGAATATAGCCTTGTTTCTTCCTGATACTTGCAGCATGGGACAGTCATTGCAGTTTTCTACATGTGTGGAGAAAGTATATAATAAAGCTTGCTTATAGAGGCGCTGAAGTACCACTTCGTTTGACTACTGAGCAGATCAAAACCACCTGACAAGCAAAATCAAAATCAGCATTTTCAAAGACCTGAAACTGATGATTTAAAAGGAAGGAGCCCAGACTTATGAGCAAGATCACACTTTTTCAGTCAAGAAATGAGACATCCTCCATATTTTAATAAGCTTTCTCACAGTATACATTAGTGTTAACAAATACACCAAAGGCCCAGTCAAGCTAATCTGCAGATATAAATGGCAAAATCAAACAAAGGGGGGCTCTCACAGTTTGAGCAGATTTTTAAAGTAATATTTCATTAGTTGTGTTTTATGTTTTGCTTCTCTACCAGATGGAAAGCTGCTGACCTCCTCATACAATCAATTTTATAGTTTACTGTAAGTTTTACTATGTAATTCGTACTTATTACACCGTGAAGACCAATAATTTTATGTAATTCTATAGGACAAATATCCTGATCTTATGAATTGTGAAGGCTGACTGACATCATGAAGTCTGTAAGTTATCCATCTATAAGGGCAGACTCTTATCGTTATCTGAATACTGAGTGGAGGGACAAGGACACCTACCTGGCGCTCCTCCGTAGTATCCAGCAGCCTGATACGCATATGGCTGGCCGTATGGTGGCTGTGGTTGGGCAGGCTGGGTCGGCTGTGGTGCTGCACCAGGTTGCTGTGGAGCCTGTGGCTGAGGTTGACCTGGCTGTGGTCCTCCAGGACCAGCTTGTCCAACCTAAAGTGAATACAGAAAACAATTAACACATCCATCAGGCTTAATGGAATTGTTTGCAAATGCACGCAAAACATGCAAATTGTGAACTTAATTCTTCTCATGGTGGCAAAATTGCATGTTTAGGTATGTGTGTGTGTGTGTGTGTGTGTGTGTGTGTGTTTTAAAAATCAAACGGAGAATGAAATGTAAGCCAACACAATTCTACATTATTAGTTTCTTTTTTAATATTTTCTTCAGAATGCTTCACAGTAAAGGATTAGCATGGTGACAACTGTTTGATCAAAAAATTTCACAATAATTTAGAGGTTGAGATTCATACAATTTTTGCTGTAGAAAAGAGCCAGTTTTCTAGGGGCCAACTTTTTTGGTTTAATGTCCCTTATTGTTACTGTTTAACTGGCACCAAAATCAAGATTTACACAAAACAACTAATTTTCAATTGTTATAGAAATACTACTAATCTTAAGGTTTTTGCAACAGTTCCTATAGTTAAATTTTAAATAGAAATTCCATCAACACGTCATCTGTGAGGCAACCAGGCATGTAAGAGGAGGAGGAGGAGGAGGAGGAGTTTAGTGTTTAAAGTCCCATTGACAATGAGGTCATTAGAAATGGAGCATAAGCTCGAACTAGGGAAGGAAATTGGCCATACCCCTTCAAAGGTACCATCCCAGCATTTGCCTGGAACGATTTAGGGAAATCGTGGAAAATGTAAATCAGGATAGCCAGACACTCATTTGAACAGAGGTCCTCCCGAATGAGAGTCCAGTGTGTTAAGCTCCAGTAGATGTGTAAGAAATCCTCAAGTGAACATGCTTCAACCTAATGTCAATGGAGCATGGCATCAAACTTCAATACCAACAAACATTACAAGCAGAAGAACGTTAGCGAAGTATTACTTCGAACTAACTGATTTAACATCTTTGGGAAATACTGTGAAAATAATAACTATGTAATAATGTCCTATGTTTTTAATTGTACTGCTGACATTGGTAGAATAAGAGTATCTCGCTCTTTCGTAAGTCCCAAAAACAATCGCAAACAATGAGTGATGCAACATAATTCATCAAACTTTACTGCCATCATACTTAAATTTAATATTAACCAAAATGTATTTCTACTAATGTTCAAGCTTTCATGTGTTTATAGTTACAGAAACAAGTTAATATGTTCATTCATAATGATAGAATGAGAAAATATAAACAAATCTAATTTTCTGATAATCACACCAAATAAGTTCTGCCCACATCACAAAATTCTATTTTTAATTTCATCTCTCAAAATATGGTACAAATTCTCTATTAACTCGTTTCGCAGAAGTAAAGAAAGAAGTAATTGAATTATTGAACTGAACAACTCATTTCACTACCAATACATAAAAATTACAGTGACCTTTGTATTTAAAAACATGTACCTGCAGATTAGAAGTATTTTGCCACCCGAACTGTCAACTGAATGTAAAACTTTGCATTACAATTAAAAGCAATTGTAACAATTAACCCACTGTAGTGTTTACTACGAACACTGGCAGATTTTTGTAGCCAGCAGGCCAGTCTTCTGTCAGATTCTGAGATGGAATATGTTCGTGATCAATCTGAACAATGTGATAATAAAGAGTATTATTTAAAATGGTGCATCTGTAAACTTTATTATTATACATATATCACACATGAAAGTCTGTAGATCAGAAGAATTTCAGGTTATCAACGAGAATCAACTGTTGCAGCAAAGAAAAACAGTATTTTTACTTCACTTAATTCCCCCCCCTCCCCCCTCGTCTGATAAACTATTCCCAATATTAGCAGTTGTTACAAATACAAACAAATTCCTTTACATTTCAGCAGATGTTGAAACAGTGTAACTACAGTATTCTCATATTTAAAAAAATAAAAATGAGCAACTCAGCTTGAAAGATTCACAAATTTTGAAATTTTATGCTCCTTCACATTAATATTTCCTTATGCAAACTCCGAACGAATTGTTTCCATTGTAAGACCTCACAGTAGTCTGTAAGGGAGTGACTTCACGCATTTCTGTGTGTTGGAAGTACGTCATCTTATTGTTGATATTTCCCTGCTTTTTATGTAAATTTTATTTCCCTGTTTATTTCCAGACAAGTCACCATGCTGGTTAGAACTTTTGGATAATAGATCTGATTAAATGCACAATCTGCTGCTCAGAACTATACCACTGAAATAACCAAACAGCAATGTGAGTCGAACTTACCATTTTTTATCATACTTAGTACTTTCTTTTTTTCATACAATTGCTCTTCTGGAAGCTTTTACTGAGATGACTTGGCCTTAGTTTCAATATAATATCCCTACATCCTTACTTCATAGGCACATATGTTCAATCTGAATGGTTTTAGACATAATGAACATATGTCAGCTATTTCCGAGCAAATTCATTTGATACAGCTTTATATCCAGAAATCAATTTGGGAACAAATTTTGCTACCATAGGCTTCATTCCTGAAATGTTCTAGTCACAAACACCCTCAGATTGACTCGGCAATTAGCGATAATTTTCTCACATTTTTGTTTTCGTTTGTACTGGGACATACCACCATGAACCTTTCCGAGGCAGGTGGCTTGCACAGGTAGGTACCATATGCCCAGATCAGAACAACAAACTGATTGACATCTAGCCGTTTGCATGGCTGCTACCATAGCAACAGCCAATCAGAGAATGCCCTTGGCTGCACCACATGTTCCATTTACTGTTGTCAACCCCTCTGCTACAGCAGAGAGGAGCTACTTTACTGTAGCCAGTTGCAGACTACACTCGTGGCCAGTAACTGAAACAGTTGTCTGTTTCATTATATGCTTTGTTTCTCAGTGTGGTGAGTTTTATTTTGTGCTACAAAATGTCTGAAGCTTGTAGTGGAAGTGGGCAATGAAGTAAGGATGCAAAACAAAGTTGAGCAATCTGCTCACGTTTTGCAGTCAGACACGAGTTTGTGTGCCTGGTGCAGGAATCTTATGGGAAAGAAACAGGCAATGGTGCAACTCTATTGCCTCTAATGAAGATGGTCGAGAGAACTGCAGACGCTTCAAAGATATATCAAAATACTGTCATCAACCATTGTAAGGAAAAATACTGCGCAGATGGGGAAGAGTCTGGATCATCCAAACTGTGGACATCCAGTAAAAAGAATACAAAAACACTAGTAACAAACTTGCACTCTCTTTAACAAGATGCTGTTTGTTGCCACAGATATAGATATTACAAGGGAAAAGAACATCTAACTGAAAAAAACTATGCTCTACTCCTCTTGAGGTAGAGTTATTCTGTGGCAGCTAGACTCCTTTGTTAATTGTTGTCAGAGCCCTTGGTTTCCAGGACAAAAAAAAAAAAAAAAATAATTAATGGACGAAAAATTATGAGAGAGTGAGCCTTCGCATTGCCAACTTTTCAGAAGTATAATTAAAATGCAGTTTTCAAACACTATGTGGCCTGATGAAACTTGGATAAACACCTTTTATTCAGTCAGCAATGACGTGACAGATGATAGCATACTGGGAAGTTCTGTTCACATGGGAAAATGTCAAGACTTATTGTTTGGAACTGCATCTGGTACCAGTCTCTCCATTTACATATATATATGCAAACATTAGGAGATGTAAGCTAAGATCTGTCATCTGTTGTCATAATGGGTAATTCCCTCATACCACTGTTAGGTGCTCTGCGACCGCCAACTTGTTTGTCCGAAGATCACGAAATGGACTACAAACATACCAGGGTCTTGACACAGACATCTAAATACTGGGACAGCATCGTTAGAGAGGCTATCAAAATTCGTACCAAGACTCAACTAAGATAGCAGCTACAACCTCAGCAGGGCATGGGAACCAGCACTGAGTAATTAAGAAGACGCTCAGCAACGGAAACAAACAAGTGACTAGGGTGGAAGAGGCAATTACACAGACACCACCACCACAGACGTAGACATCTCACCAACCACTGATGCAGGGGCGCAGACCGCAGAAAGAATGCTTCGCAACGGGAGAGGATTTAAGATGGTCGCCCACCCCCAGGAGCTCAGTTTGTCAGTGCACTTGACGATGGCGACATGTCTGATCACTGAAATATTGTGCCTGTTTGACACTATGGACCAGCCGTACACACATGGACTGTTCCGAGCATTACAAAACTTACCTATTTTAGTTATACAACAATAAATAATATTTTCAGATATGTTAAAAATTATGAACTCGGTTTTTAAACTTTTTAAAGACTGCAATATGTTTCTCACCAAGAAGCTACTGAACATAACGACCTGATTTTGTTCCTTCGGTTGATATACGGAATTGCATACATCCCAAATAATTTAAAAGCTTCTTGTTCTTTACTTTTTGAGTTATGATAGAAAAGAACCAACTGAGGTGAAGTGCAGGAAATGAGTTAAAACACTGCTAACGTGTTTATCAGAACTCTTTGGTTGTTTTAATGCAAATCAAAAGCTGCCAACACAGATGATCGTCCCTTCAAACGATTACTGATTATCCATCTTTAGTCTGAGCTTTCTCCTTCTGCCTCTTGTTTCTCAATTTCTTTTCTCTGCCGACTTTATTCACACTGTATCCACTGGGTCCAATTTAATTTTACAGAAAGTTCCATACTGAATTACTTTTGTTTACCTTTCATGCCTTCAATAAATGTAATTACTGCATCATTAGTTTTAATTTTAATAATGATAATTTCCCCACAAAATCCTGTTTCCAAATTTTGTGGTTCAGTGACTCCTTAACATATTTTGTATTAGCTCCAACACATCTTTTTATGAGCTCTCTGGCAAATAAATTTAGCACAGGCTTAATAGCTTCCATCACTGCAGGTGGTGAAGTATTTTTGTGCCTGAAGCTGTCAACAGTTCCTTCATACACTGTACATCGATACAGACACCATGCCTCATTGCCCTTGGGACAAACGTAATGCATTTGGTTGGAATTAGAAGAGCATCTGCAGTATCATACAGCACACAAAGGCTTCCATGTTAAAAAGGGAATCATAATTCTCTCTCATTGCATTCCCACAAAATGAGGTAATTGTATTTATTGCAGCACCTGTCAGTCTACATCTACATGACTACTCCAACTCGCACATAAGTGCCTGGCAGACAGTTCTTCAAACCACCTTCAGACTATTTCCCTGCCATTCCACACTCTTAATAGTGTGCAGGGAAAATGAATACTTAAATCCTCCTGCATGGACTATTTTATCACAATGATCATTTCTCCCTATGTAGGCTTGAGACAAAATATTTTCACATTCAGAGGAGAAAGTAGGTGATTAATATTTCACAAAAGATCTCACCCCCAACAAAAAACTATTTTAATGGTGGCCATCCCAACTCACATGTCACATCAATGAAACACTCTCCCACACTTCGTGACAATACAAAATGAGCCTCTGCTCTTTGAATTTTTCTGGTCCTCTGTCTATCCTATCTGGTACAAATCCCAAGCAGCACAGCAACACTATCAGAGGATAAATAAGTGTAGTATAGGTAGTCTCTAGTACACCTGCCTCATCTTCAAAGTGTACTGTCAGTAAAACAGTATTTGGATTGCCTTCCTCACAAAATTATCTAGGTGGCCATTTAAACTTAAGCTACTCCTAACTATAATTCCTTGATGTTTGGTGAAATTGACAGCATTTAAATTTGTTTGATTTATTGTGTAGTCAAAATTTGATGTATTTCTCGTGTAATCTAAATTTACTGGATTTTTTCCTTACTCATGTGGAGGACCTCACTTTTCTTTATTCAGAGACTCACTTTTCGTACCAATCAAGTACTGCATCTAAGTCATTTTGCAATTGTTTTGATCTTCCAATGATGTTATTAAACAGTAAGTGACAGCATCATCTGCAAACAATATGAAAGGACTGCTGGTGTAATCTCCTCAATAATTGATGTAGATGAACAACAGAAGAGGGAGACCTCCTTACCACATGCATATTTTCTATTGGAAATCTTTAACCTTATACTTTAACTGTATTTTTTTGCAACTCCACAATCATCCTCTTTTGGACAACATTCCATTTTAGTAATAAGGTTACTAGGCCCATTAAGACTAATTCTGAAAGTCTTTAAGGACTTGGTATCATTACCTATTGTAATTAATATACTGTGCATCACATTTGATCTCTGATTGCAGAAAAATTTTCTTGATTCCCTTCAGTTATGTAGCACGTGCTATACCCATACTGATAACTGAAAAATTCCACATAGGCCATAGTATTTTTACCATCTTTCCAATCTTTGCAACTGTTGCAATAAGTAGTGACCACTTTGGCATTCATAACTTTTTCAGATTTACTTCCTATTATAGACCATACTCCTCAATGTAATGATGTCCCCTTGTACACCATTCACTATCACACAAAACTTATAACTGGTTTTGTGCTCTTTTTTTAAGTCTAATTTCTTCTGCTGCAACATTACTGGCACATAACTTCTTCACACCCTGAATCAATATTAATTTTACTGTTGATGGAGGTGTTTTATACAACAAAATATTGAGACTTGTTGGACCCTGTCCTGAACATATCCTTCCACACACTGGTCTTCAATTAAGTGTGTTGATTTTTTCCTTTTCTCTGATTAGGGTAGTTATGAAATGAGCCTACCATTGCATAGTTCACGTGTTACGCCAATTTTTGCAATTTAACACTGACATATCGTTTATATTAAAATTTGTATTTCTAACACATATGTAGCAGAGCCATTTTAAAGTCAGCAAACAGTACATTTATGTCCACAATAATACAGCCAGTAGCATCAGTAATGCCTGAAGCATGTTTGTTTCAATAGTTAACCTGTTTCATAATTTTTTCATTTCTAAGCACATACATTGTTATTTTCAGATATCTATGGCTTAATGTAAAACTGGAAATTCTAGGTTGGAATATCACCAATATCATATATTAGGAAAGGAACAGATTGCTACTCACCAAAAAGATGACGTGTTGAGTTGCAGAGAGGCATGTTGAAAAGGCTGTTACATATAAGCTCTGAAAAAGTCTTCCTTCAGAAAATAAAAGGATGCTCTGGCCAAACGTTTATACGTAAGTCTTTTCATCATGCCTGTCCGTGTAGCTATCTGCCCTTTTCATAACACTGTTTGGCTGAATATATGTTCTTGTACAGATTGCCACAGAAAGACTAATGATCTTATAGGATACTTTCTTCTTCCACATGATCAATCATAAAACATTTAAACTAAACACAGGACCTGTTCAATCACACAAGATGGCTGCAAGTATGAGACATTTAATTTTCAAACTGATGACTATAAGTAGAAGTTTTAGTTTCAACATTTTATGTGATTAATTTCATTAAACACAAAATTAGACTCCAGGAAAATTAAAAGCTGCTCTCAGGACATCGGGTGGTGGTGGTGGTAAAGGGTAGCTCTTGATAGGCATTTCAGAGAACACTGCTTTAAATAATCTGTAACGCTGAAATATTAGAAGATACTGCACTTAATATTTTCACCAAAATGTTCCTAAACAGTTGGAGCATAAGGAAAGTAATTTTGGAACTACTTTTTGGTGACCTCAACCCTCAAATGGTACGGTGCGGGTCAGATCCAACCCAGCGGTTCAATGTTCCCTACACTGTTCTAGCCGCTTAGTGCAGGAAGTGAGTCGACCCAGGGCCCTACTAGCCAGTCGTGCTCTGCTTATTGGACTGACTGCAGTTATCGTGTAAGTAATCTTGGCTCGCTATGTGTATTCCGTGTCGTATCTGACATGACCTTACCTGTTAAGTTACTAATTTTACTGTGCATCTTTTTCGCAGTTGTTATACGAACATGGCTTGGAAACGATTACAGGCACCTGAGGCAGTTCTGAGTATTGTTACGCCCCGCTAGGAGGATCCTTCAGACCAAGAGGTACATATGACAGAGGTTATAGGTGTTGTCTGTGGCTGATGTTGCCCCTGAGCCAAATGTAGCTGTTTGGTTGGTTGGTTGCTTGGTTTGAAAGAGGAAGGAAGGGACCAAACTGTGAGGTCATCAGTCCCTTGTTCCCAGTAAAATAATTACACAACAGAAAAAAGGAAAGGAGATTTATAGCACAACAGGGGAAAGGAAGAACCAGAACAACAGGAGGACAACCAACATCATTACATACAAAACAGAAAAAAAACACAGAAGCAAGAAACAGGTAGAAGGGGTAAAAAAAAGAGCAGATGACCGTAGCTGGCCAACCACAAGAATAAAAAGGAAAAGCCAGCCACTCTGTGCCACATTAAAACATCCACCCTAAGAGCATTAGAGCGCAGAACACAAAGGGACAAAGGACATGCGCTAGAACTTATATAGAACGATAAAACCCACTAGCACAAAAAAGGTAACACTAAATTAGCCGATGAGGTGGTGTCAGCTAAAACCTGGTAACTGAAGAGCCCATCGCAGGGCAGCCAAAGGAGGACAGCTCACCAAGATATTGGCCAGTCCGCGGAGCTGGCAGAGAACCACAGAGTTCCGTATGAGAGGCCCACATGCAGGACTGCCACACGTAGTCTCCTAAATGGCACGCTGTTTGTTGTGCGTGGCTGAGGTTATGCCATTTCATCACCCAAAGCCGCAAAACCTTACAGCGTAGTACCGAATGCAGGTCAGTTGCAGAGAAGCCGATATCTGTAAGTGTTTGCCACATAGCCTGTCGGCAAGTTTGTTGCCCGGGATACCGACTTGACCTAGGGTCCATACAAACACCACTGAACTACTGGACCATTCCAGAGCATAGATGGACTCCTGGATGGTCACTACCAAAGGATGACGAGGGTAGCACTGGTCGATAGCTTGCAGGCTGCTCAAGGAGTCAGCACACAGAAGAAACGACTCCCCAGGGCACGAACAGATGTGCTCAAGAGCATGAGAGAGAGCCATCAGCTCTGCCATGGAAACACTGCAGCCATCGGACAATGAATACTGTTCAATATGTCCTCCATGGACATATGTTAAGCTGACTTGAGTATCAGACATCGAGCCGTTGGTGTAAACCAACAGCAGAGCTGCAGGAGGTAACAGTTCTTAGGGCCATGTAGAAGGTCCAGGTGAAGCTGTGGCCTAGGCGTACACCACGGAGATGTACGTGAATCAACCTGAAATATAGGTCGTAAAGGCAAGGACTCCAGTTTGAAAAGAAGGGATTGGACATGAAGTGTAACTGGAAGCCCTAACCTGGGCCGCCGATGTGGGAGATGAACTGCCATGGGTGGGAGAAGCAGACTGTGATTCGAATGTGCAGGAAAACTACGAATGTGCGCAATGTAACTGGCCAGCAGTTGTGCACGCGTAACCTGCAATGGAGGGAGCCCAGCTTCCACAATGACTGGTCACCGGACTCATCACAAAAGCTCCTGTCACTAGGCGAATGCCACAGGGGTGCACTGGGTCGAGTAAACGCAACTCTGAGAGCACCGCTAAACCTTAAACCGTACACCCACAGTCAAGGGGGGATTGAACATGGGGGGATTGAACAAGAACACGAGCTGTTAAAGCGTAGTTGTCTGCACCCCAGTTGGTGTTGCTCAGGCAGTGGAGGACATTGAGGTGCTGCCAGCAATTCTACTTAAGCTGATGAAGGTAAGGAAGCCAAGTAATCAAGGGCCAAAAACCAGTCCTAAGAATTGATGTCTCCACTGTGAGTGGACCGTCATTAAGGTAAAGCTCTGGTCCTGGATGAACGGTATGACACCAACGGAAGTGCATAACACACTACTTTGTGGCCGAAAACTGGAAACCGTGGGCTATAGCCCATGACTGCACCTTGTGGATGGCTCCTTGTAGGTGCTGTTCAGCAACACCAGTACTGGTGAAGCAGTACGAAATGCAGAAGTTGTCTGCATACAGAGAGGGTGAGACGGACAGCCCTACAGCTGCTGCTACACCATTAATGGCCACTAAAAATAGAGAGACTTAATACAGAGCCCTGCAGGACTCAATTCTCCTGGAAATTAGGAAGGAGGGGGGGGAGCACTATGGGAGGCACCAACATGGACAAAGAGAGTACAAACAGACAGGAAATTTTGGATAAAAATTAAGAGCAGGCCTCGGAGACCCCATTCATATAATGTGGTAAGGATATGATGTCGCCAGGGGGTGTCATACGCTTTTCGTACATAAAAAAATACATAAACCAGGTGTTTGCTGTACGGATGGCAAACTTTAAGGACAAGATTATCAATGGTAGAGCGACCCTGGCAAAAGCTGCCCTGCCACTGAGCCAGTAGGCCACGTGACTCCAGGACCCAACCCAACCACCGACAAACCATATATTCCAGCAGCTTACAAAGAACGTTGGCGAAGCTGATGGGTCGATAGCTATCCACATCAAGCGAGTTTTTACTGGGTTTGAGCACTGGAATGATGTTCTTTCCCACCACTGCAATGGAAAGATGTCATCGCACCAGATCCGGTTAAAGATGAGATGTTGCTTTTAGTCAGATTAGAGATGTTTAGACTGTAGATCTGATCTGGCCCAGAGCTTGTGCTGGGGCAATGTGCAAGGGCACTGAGGAGCTCCTACTCTGTACATGGGGCATTATAGGATGCACTGTGGCGTGTAGTAAACAAGAGGACTTTTCCTTCCAGCTGCCATTTGAGAGTGTGAAAGGGGGAGGGGGGCCAACACGCCATTTATGTTAACATTGAACACCTGTTTGGGTCTGGTACCTGAAAACAAGTTTGATCTTTGCCCAGATTTGGGAAGGTGATGTATGCCACCCAATGGCCGAGAACTCCCTCTCCCAACACTCCTGCTCCCGTTCTCTCTCAACACTCCTGCTCCCGTCATTTGATAAGTTGTAAAACGTGGGCACAGAGCTATTTAAAGGCTATGAGGCACTCCAGGGAAGGGTGCCACTTATGCCGCTGTAAAGCTCACCAACATTCCTTAATTGCTTCAACAACTTGCAGCGATCACCAAAGGACTGCCTTTCGCCGGGGCACCCGAAAGAGTGAGGGATCATGTTTTCTGCCACAAAAACTATTATTGTATTCACCTGCTCAACCATCACATCGATGTTACTGTGTGGAGGAGATTCAACAGTTGCAGCAAAGGTGAAAGTTTCCCAGTCCAACTTGTTTAAATCCTGTCTGGTCAGTCGTCCATGGGCCTGATGCCAGGGCAGTGATAGGAAGATCAAGTGGTCACTAACACACAGGTCGTAATGTGCTCTTCGGTGGACAGATGGGATATGTCCTGGGCAGCAAACTGATTAATCAATGGTCGAGTAGCTACCATGAGCCATACCGAAATGTGTGGCAGCCCCAGTCTTTAAGAGGCTGAGATCGAACTGAGACAGTGAAGTTTCGACATCTCTGCCTCGGCCAGTAAGCACGGTGCCACCCCACAAGGGATTACAGGTGTTTAAATCTCGCAAAAGTAGGAAAGGTTTAGGGAGTTGATCAATCAGTGCAGTTAACACATTCAGGGATATTGCACCATTTGGAGGAACATACAAATTGTTGACAGTTATTTCCTGTGTGGTGCTTATTCTGATAGCCACAGCTTCAAGAGGGGTTTGAAGGGGGCAGTTTCACTACAGACTGATTTTAGGAAATGAACGCACACTCCACCTGACACTCCATTATAGTTACTACAGTTCCTGTAGTATCCTTTACAGCCACAGAGGGCAGGGGTCCGCATTGCCGGGAACCAGGTTTCCTGGAGGGCAATGCAGCAGGTGTAAAGCATAACAGCCGCCATAAGCTCAGCCAGGTGGTGGAGAACCACAGCAATTCCATTGGAAGATGACATCATCATGAGACTGGGAAGGCATGGAACATTCAATGAGGCAGTTTATGCCTCAGGGTCACCTACTGCCAGTGACTTTTTGCCTGAGCAGTCTATATCCTTTGCATCTAAGCGACCGGCTAGATCTAGGTCCTCAGCGGACACCAGAATCTCCACCTCATCCACAGACGCAGAGCTTGTGGGTAGCAGTGGTGTGGGTACCACCACAAATCCCTTGGTCTTGGGGACCTTTTTTCTGGATTTCTCTCATGGATCCTTGGGTTTCCCTGGCTAGGAGGACTTCACTGATTAGTCTCCTCAGGGACTGATGATGTGGGTGAAGCCCTACGACCAGCTGCTTGTGGGCTGTTCAGCCACTGGCAGGTGTCATCTTTCCCACTAGCAGAAACCTGGGAAGGGAGTGACCCAAGGGACCCCTTCCTAGCGAGAGGAGCCAAAGAAGACTTATGCTTCTCTGGCTCAAAAGTGGTAGTTCTTGAAGCTGTCAAGTCTTCTGCCATCCTCTTCAGGTTTGCGTAACTTTCTCTTCCCTTTATGTCGTCTATCATCTTGTATCTCCTTCTTCCTCTCACAGTGTGACAGACATCGAACGAACGCATCCGCCATAATTTCAAAAGGAACCCGCAAAAATCCATTCGCCATGCAGCTCAACATGCCCCTGATGTCCATCTGGCATGTGTTGCATCAACATTTACACATGTTACTAAACAAAATTCAGCCACTGCAAGCTCTTCGTGAAGGTGACAAATTGTGTAGAGTTCTATAATTTCATCCCTGGAATGATGGAGGACGACAGTTTTACACTCCTAGTGTGTAGTGATGAGGCAACATTCCATTTAAATGAAACGGTGAACCATCAATGTGAGAATATGGAATACAGGACAAATACATGAAGTTTTACAACATGAGAGGGCCTGTCCAAAACAATGTGTTTTGTGCAGTTTCACAGGAAAAGGTGTGACTGAAGATGGAATGGTCGCACTGGCCCAAATGATTCAGCCTTACATAGTGGAAGATGCTCACTGTATTGTGTCAACAATCTGAATACAGCAATGACATATCGTGCATCTCAAGGAGGGCATATTTAAGACCTATGAAAAAGTACGGTTGGGGGGGGGGGGGGGGGGGAGATTTCATTGATTATTCTTTTTCGTACGCCCTTCCTGTATAATGGGAATCTACTGTGAGATCGGCCGGGCAGTACCAACGTTATTATACAGGGTGCGTTCCGAAAGTAATGCAATTATTTTTTTTAAAGTAATTTATTGAACAGGTTTGCACAAACACTTAAAATTCTTCAAAGTACTGTCCTTGGGCCTCTACACATTTTTTCCAGCGACTCTGCCATGACCGGTACGCGCCCTGGAAGGCATCTTCTGGGACCTCTCGCAAGGTCTTCGTCATGGCGGATTGGATCTCGTCTATGGACGAAAAACGGGTTCCTTTCAGGGCTGACTTAATCCTAGGAAACAAAAAGAAGTCAGCTGGGGCGAGGTCAGGACTATAGGGGGGGGGGGGGGCAGCGTTGGCACCCGGTGTTTGGCCAGGAACTCGCGGACTCGTAGCGCGTCGTGGCAAGGCGCGTTGTCGTGATGGAGTTGCCAGGTAGCGGAGATGTCCTTTCTTGTCCTGACGACCCTTTTGCAGAGTCTTTCCAGCACATCCACGTAGTAGGCAGCGTTAACTGTCTGTCCTTGAGGAACAAACTCCTTATGGACCAGTCCTTTGCTGTCAAAAAAGACAATGAGCATTGTTTTCACTTTTGATTTGCTCATTCTTGCCTTTTTGGGCTTAAAGGCCTTTAACCACCTCGAAACTTTTGAGTAGGACAGAGCAGAGTCCCCGTAAGCCTCACGAATCATTTTGTTAGTCTCCTCAAAAGATTTGTTCAGTTTAGCACAAAACTTAATCGCATAACGTTGCTCGATCGTCGATTCCATTTTTTCCGTGACACGGTCGGCGCGCAGAGGTTTACAATAAGACGTCCTGCCGCTTCCACAGCTCGGAGAGCACTGAAACCAGTTTCGCGGCAAAGCTTAGCGTGACCCCGCACCTACTCCATGTGGCCCGCTCCCACTCCGACTACTAGGAGCGGCGCGGGAAATTCAATTGCATTACTTTCGGAACGTACCCTGTAATTAATTCACAAACCCATTTTCACCCTTAAATCCGGGGAAAAATATCCACACATTTTTCGTGTACATACAGTTTTTATTCCATGTACCGGCAGCATTTCATAGAGAATCTGAGCAACTTTTGATGAAATGCTCATGTGAACCGCACTGCACCATGACATTGTAGTACGTTCTTATCTACAGCACTATTTCAGACTGATGAATCAGCACCTCATACCACAACAGAACTATGTACACAGGAAGCCCAGAACATGTACTCTCTCCATTCTAATGAAGTGCCACTCTTACTGCAAGATGACATGTGCAACAAGTTCCCTTGTAGTAGTCGAGTTTGCTAATCGCTAGCAAAGTTGAGTTAGGATGGCCAAATAGGATATCAAATGCAGACTTGCAATATGAAAAAATTTTGAGAAAGAAAAATTTGTTAACAAAAATCTGTTTTTTAAGTCTTGGAGGTATCTGTATGAAAAGCAGAGATTGAAGTGAAATATGGATGAAACCCTCAGGCAAAACAAGAGAAGCAGCTTTTTAAATGTGGTGTTCCAGAAGAATGCTAAGAGAGATGGTTTGATCAAATTATTGAGAGGAAAGGAAAAAAAAGGGGGGTGGGAAGAAATTTATGGCATAGCCCAACAAAAAGAAGGGGTAGTTATTTTGAGACAGAGATCTGTGTCAAGTCGGCCTGGACTAAAGACAATGACAAGTGGGACATCCGAAGCACTCTTACATCTTCATGGTCTTTTGAAGTGTCAGTTAAATGCTTTTTATTCACAGATTTGCCAAAAACAGTACATTGATATTCAACATTAACGAAGTGCTGCACTTCATTCCATTCATAATGGTAAACTTATATTCAACTTCTTTGTGCCATTTTACCATAGAAGTAACAATACCCGAACACTGTTACTCTTTTTGAAAGTCAATAAGTAAGCATTCAATATTGATGCTAAACTACAAAATATGGAAATGGGGAGTATTCCTGAAAGGGAAAATTGTTAGTATTGGACTACACAACCTGCAAAATTAAATTCCATGGAACTTTGATAATTTTTCAAAATGAATGAAATACAAGCTGGTATCTAATAGATCATCCTTTTCCACTATAGTAAAATTAATAAATCATTCTTGGCCAACACTACCAACCATTGCTTAGGCTACTACTATGGTCATATCTTCCTTCCTACTACATATCTGATCATATTTGAGTTTGATCTGCTGCCTACATTAAATTATTGATGTGTCTGCATTTATTACTTTTCACTAATCAATTTCTATTCATGAAGTACTGCTGCAGTGTTTACCACTTATTACTATAAGCTATGCAATATGGAAGTTAAATTTGTAAACTTAATAGAATTAACATGTTCTATTGGACAACTCTGAACTACTGTTTTGTATTCCACGTCAAAAATTAGAAAGCTACTGGCATTTAAGAAGTGGCATTACTTCAGTTTTTATTTCAGCAAAACATCTGACAATAACAGTTCTTACTAAGTTTCCCTCTACATACTCACCTTCCCAGCTTTCATCTGCGCCTCAATTGCTTCTGCTTCCTTAATCTTGCCAATGGACCGGTAGTATTCTGCCCACTGTGCACTGTAATCTGGCTGACCATTCTGAGTGGTAGCAGCTTGAGGACCAGGGCCAGCAGGCTGCTGTTGAGGACCAGGCTGCGGACCAGCACCCTGTTGCTGCTGACCAGGGCCAGCCAGCCCCTTGCTCGCCTTCGCTTGCTGTTCTATCATTTCCGCCTCTCTATGCATACCCAGAGAGCGGTAATACTCAGCCCACTGAATGCTGTAGTCAGGTTGGCCAGTGGCTGGATTAACCTGAACTTGTCCAGCCCCAGCACCTATAAGGAAACAGTTTCATAATTCTAGAATGTCACAAAGAAACAAGTACGCATACAATAAATTACAATAGCTGTTGTAAAGACACAATCAGCTCTCTTAACGTGTAGCCTTCATCTCTGAATATAGTGAGTACTATAATCAAGCTGCTGTAAGAATGTCTGTGGCAGCTGACTATGTTACTAATTCTGCTATGCATTTTGTTTATTGTTGCACCAAGTGTCATCCATCAGGGAAACCATGCTTGACCTCGAGTTGTAAAGGTGGAAATATGGGACTATAAATACTGCGACTTTTACAAGTTCCAGAACTGTCACTCTCACCGGTGCGTCCCCTCCACAGAATGTGCTCCATGTGCATGATATTTAAGTTTTTCCAGCGGCCTGATTTCTACACTCATTCTGTGAGTAGTGACACAAATGTGTAATATTGTTGTACTAAGTTACAACCATAAGAATAGCTCTCTGGGTGTGTCTCTCTCTGGGTGTGTCTCTCTCTGGGTGTGTCTCTCTCTGGGTGTGTCTCTCTCTGGGTGTGTCTCTCTCTGGGTGTGTCTCTCTCTGGGTGTGTCTCTCTCTGGGTGTGTCTCTCTCTGGGTGTGTCTCTCTCTGGGTGTGTCTCTCTCTGGGTGTGTCTCTCTCTGGGTGTGTCTCTCTCTGGGTGTGTCTCTCTCTGGGTGTGTCTCTCTCTGGGTGTGTCTCTCTCTGGGTGTGTCTCTCTCTGGGTGTGTCTCTCTCTGGGTGTGTCTCTCTCTGGGTGTGTCTCTCTCTGGGTGTGTCTCTCTCTGGGTGTGTCTCTCTCTGGGTGTGTCTCTCTCTGGGTGTGTCTCTCTCTGGGTGTGTCTCTCTCTGGGTGTGTCTCTCTCTGGGTGTGTCTCTCTCTGGGTGTGTCTCTCTCTGGGTGTGTCTCTCTCTGGGTGTGTCTCTCTGGGTGTGTCTCTCTGGGTGTGTCTCTCTGGGTGTGTCTCTCTGGGTGTGTCTCTCTGGGTGTGTCTCTCTGGGTGTGTCTCTCTGGGTGTGTCTCTCTGGGTGTGTCTCTCTGGGTGTGTCTCTCTGGGTGTGTCTCTCTGGGTGTGTCTCTCTGGGTGTGTCTCTCCCTCCCCCTCTGCACGCGCGTGCAAGACTAACTTGAAAAGGAATTACTCCAAAAGCAAGTTAAGTTTTCTTCCTTTTGTTCGTGCCTATTGACAACTCGACATTCCGCTTTTTCAGTGAGCCTATTCATCCAAAAAGTGTTTAATTCCACCAGAAGATTCCTACAACAAACAAGTTTTCATCTTAAAGCCCTTAAATTTGATCCAAAGGAAGACAAGATTATTATTCTAATGGATTTTGCTGAAAATTACTAATTTATCCTTTTGGATGCAGTGCAAGGTTTACACAGGAAAAGCAGAAGCATCAATCTGTCCATTTGTCACTTTTTCCAAAAACAGGAGGTGGGATCAATGACTTTTCTCACATTATCACTGACTAACACAGCAGAACAACTATTCCTGTTTTCATCAAGAAGCTGATCAAATAGATAAACAGCTTGCTTACATTTTCCACATCCATTATTTCAATGGAGTTCCAGCACACACAGTACAAAATTTTCAAAAATTTGTGAGAGTTTGGAATCGAAAAAATATATTTTTTGCTAAAAGTTGCAGAAAGTCATCTCATGATGGGATTGAAGGGACAGAAAAGAAATTAGCAGGAAACATGAAGCATGAAGAGCAAGATTGCAAGGCTCTGTTAGTAGGTCAATTCTTCCACCTATAGATCTGTTTGCTAGTGCACCAGAAGCATGAATGGCATTAAATTTGTTTCCATCAGCAAAAAAGAAACTGAAAATAACATCACAACAAGATAGGTTTAAACATGAGCACACTTTAACAGGAAGTATCAGACAGTTTTTTCCAACTTATGAAAACTCCAGGTCAACAGAAGACAGGATGCCTTGTATTTTCTGGCCAAAATAATGAGACTGAAGAAAACTATTAACATCAGACTCATCAGCTGCATGAGCAACAGCATCTGGCTGACAGTATTGTTTTCCTTGTGATATTCAACAGCAAATTAATGAAGTACATAAATAATTCATGTAGCTTGGATTAAATGTAAGCTTAAAATCATAAAAGAAACCTCTTAGCTTTGGCCTGCAACTCAAAGAAATGAATCATGAGGCTCAAGAGCCTGTGGGAACCAACCCTTATCAGGCTAGGGATTCTGTCGAGAAGAAACCCACCCATGTCTGCTGTCACACAGATTCAGGCCGGTCTCCAAGAGTTGCAGAGATGCTGGTTTTTCACTTCAAAAGAAACCAGCAACAGTTGTTGTACCATGGATTACACAAACACATTAATACAATTTTCATCGCACAAAATATGCTCACTGTAGACCAGAATTAAGTTAGCACATCAATAGCATCAGAAAATAAATTTGAAATTCCCATTATGCGCATTCTTTTCCCAAAAAATGGAAGGCGGATTGCTATGAACTTCACCAAAATTTAAGCACAAAACAATGATTTAAAACTTTCAGGCAAAAAACATGCATTTCAGTTCTTCAGCACTTCCACTACCATAATTTCCAGCACCCTAGCAACACACAGTTAACTTCTGAATTTCACAGCTAGTGTTGGTCTGTAGTTACCAAAGTACAAAAACTGGCTGAAATATGTCATGGTGAGTCACTACAAAAATCATTTTTTGTATTTTGAGTTGTAACAACTAGCTCACTTTATTCATAGGGAATTTTGGTATTACCTATTTCATAACACGCGCAGGCCCACGGCGCAGCACTTCATACAAATGAAAAGAATGGCTGTCTATGTTACCACGGTAAATATGTATGAGCAAAAACAATTTAAATGACAATAAGACTTACAGAACAAGCTAAAGTGCCAATCATTTAAGAAACATATCACTGTTGCCATGGACAGGAGTTACCCTGCAGTTATGACTCCTCAAAGCATTCTACAATGCAGTTGCATCAGATCCCAGCCAAACACTTATTCAATTACTAATTATCTCATTACAACAGCCTCATCATGGAACAGTGTTGCTACCTCGTAACTATTTATAGCAAGTATCTTAAATTTCTCACCTAGCTCACTATTTTATACTACTGTTGCTCACTTGCATGTATGACAACACGCCATCACTGTGTTAGTTTAACCAAAAATGAAGGAATGGGTATGGGCTCGTAACTGTGAAACAGTGTAACAGTGCCAAGAAATTTTATTTGTGGTTTGTGCACTTTATTCATTGGCACACCCACTCTAGGTTTGAACTGTAGAACATTACAAATGTCATATCAATATGGGTGTATTGTCACTGCACCTTCGCATCGCCAGCCAGTTCTCGAGTCTTATTTGCGTGTATTGTAAAAACATATTACTTATTACATAGTTTAGAACATGATTTTTCTAATGGAAATAGTTTTAAAAATTTGCAGGAAATACTGTTTTTGGGAAAGTGGTTTGAAAATACTAGTTTTTTGTATTTTCCAAAAATTGTAAACTTTGCCCTCAATTTATGAACTACTGGAAAACAGTAAGAGAAGTTTTAAATTTTTAACATACATTGCCTCAAATCACCTATACGAAAATTGGTGTTGAAATATTTTTCCACTCAAGAGAATGCATAAAATTCTAAAATATGGCCTCATTTTGTTTCTTCCAAGAAAATATTGCCAAAGTATTGGTGATCGTGAAACTTTACAAATGTTCATTGGAAACTGTGTACACTAAAAAAATTCCATCAAAATACATGGTCATGTGGAACCTCTTGACCACCAGGCATGGAATGACACTATAGGCAATGTGTCAAACTATTTCAATAGGAATTCATAGAACTGTTTCCAGTTTGAGCTGCACTAAAGGTGCAAAATGTGCACATTTATCCACTCTGCAAGAAATTGCAATCAGAAGGATGAATGTGGATTAGCCTGACTGGAAGGAAAGTTGGTAATGTCAAAAAGCTTTCATCATATTTTACAGAAATTTACTTACTAGCACAGCAGGTCATTTTGTGATCTACATTAGTCATGCTGTAAGACAACATAAATTACTGATATGGTCTTATGCAACTGCAGTTATCAATGTTTCCCTTGTCTCCAAAGATAATGAGATCAAGCACTGATAATCTTTCAGTTGTTCACTTGTCTGTGTTTGTCTGGTGTGTACGTTTTGTGGGCTGTTGTCTTTGGAATGTTTAAATGGATTATACAGTAACCAGAAACTGACTTAACATATTTGCGTCATCTGCAATTCACGAGAAATGTGAAAAACTGTATGGGGCCTGGTTTCACTGAGAAGAATTAAAATTTTTAATGCAACTTGTCAAGAAGAATTTAACAGGTGGATATATAATTAAGATGATGTGGAGAACCCGATCAGCTCTGGGGTGTGTCTTCCCCATAGTGTAATTTTTTGTGAGAATGTTTTGTGTCCTTACTGGCGTGTATGAATGAAAGAGAGAACACTTTGAAGAGAAGGTTCTCACAGCGAAAGAACATTCTCTGAGAAAGTTCTCAAATTCATGTGAATATAAAATTTGAAGTATAGTCTCAACGACGCAGTTTTATTCTCTGAAGCTCCTATCCTCCTCGAGATGGTTCTCGACATGTGTCATCGGCTGTGTCCAGCACAGAACATGTGCATAATCTTACATTTTATTCAACTCACTCAAACAGGCAAACTATCCAATGTACAAATATAGAACTGGCATCAATGTATACTGGAAGAATTGCACAATGTGTGTGTTTTACTTCGATGTGAGGCAACAAATTATTAAGACAATTACAATTAACAAAAATGTATTTTCTTACAACTCAACTGAATTTTCACACAAGGTAAACTACTTTTGCCACTGAAATTAGCTGAACAAATTATGCACACAAAATTTGAAAAATACAAGACATTTTTATCTACCCTATAATGAGATAATTTTGGTTAAATATAACACATAATTGCTCGTGTGTGTAGCACTTTAACTGTTGCCTGTGTCGTTTCATTAGGAGAAACAGATCTGCACTGCACATATGGCATAGTATGTCCAGACCCACAAAATACTACGGAAGTGGCAAAAGCTAACTGTCAATGAATGAGTCAACAGATACAATTTTTAATATTTATTCTGAGAGACAGGGTGGCTTTACCAAAATGTTGATGCAGAAACGATCATTTCTTGACTGGAGACAAAGAATTGTCAAAGATCAGTTAATTGTAAAAACCTATTGAGCTTGCATTGTGAACTAGCCCAACATGCCCAAGGACATGATTTTCAGAAATGAAGTTCACAGAGAAGTATATCGTAATAAGGAATAAAGAAACTCGACAAGCTACCCATTCATTCACACTCGCGTAAGAATTATTAAGTCAAAGATCTCCTCACAGCATCTGATGAGAAATCTTCTAATCTGGCATGAATGCAAACATATGACACCCGCATCTTCCCCATCACAAAGCAGGCAAAGCAGTCGGCTATCCACAAGGTACCCCTATTTTTATATGTTGGCCTTGTTAGGCCATAGGAACACAGCCCCTTTTAGGCAGTTTGGTTCGGGAAATTTTTTTGCACATCTTTTCATTAAAATATCTACTAACTTATTTTGTTGTTACCACTGAACTGTGCAGATCTGTTAATTTTGAGATAAGGATTTAAATTATCTAGCACACAATTTTTTGTTGCAGCATTGGAAACGAAATTAAAAATGACTGATTTACAAAATTGCACTCTGCTGACTTACAGGTATTACAACAGCATGTATTTGTTATGATGCACATGCAAATTTTTTCACTGAAATGCAACAAACATCAAATTGTATGCATTTTACACAGTTACTTTCCACCTGCAAGCTTAGAGCTCATAAGAATATCTTTTGGTACGTGATTCTGGAAAGGTAAACCCTATTGTTTGACAAGGGAGTAGGTGACAGTACATGTTTGGAACAGTAAAGAAATGTATGTGTGTGATGTATCTGTCTTATTTCACATGGAGATTGTACCCAGACAAATTCAGTAACAATGCAACTGTATCAAAATCATATAGAGTCGAACTTTTAAGCACCAACAACCATGTGTGTGCTACTGACTAATCTGAATGGCCAGGATGCAGTATGACCAGCACAAGTGTATAATGTGAGCAATATGCTGCCTATTGACTACTTGCAAAGCCCAGGGGGCAAAGTTATGTGCTGGCACTACAGCTGTAAGCCAAGTTAAACAATCATTAGAGAGGAACACTGTATCCCCATACTTATCTTTGAGGAGCAGAAAGTGGCCTCTAACATTATTGTTGCATTTATATAGTCAAATAAAGACCTTTTGAACAACAGATGCAACAAAACATGACAGTCATGGCTGCACAGTGAGCTCGATCAAATTCTCTAGACAGAAATTTTAAAATGTATGTGCATTAAACTGAAGTCAATCGTCGATTTTTTTTAACATACGTCAACAGCACATCAAAAATTTGTGTATCAATAGACATCAACAAACCATTCTTGAAGCAAATGTTGAAAAATGTTTAAGGCTGAAATTTTAACAACCGAATTCTCAGTTTTTGGCACCCAATAATCCACCATATATTTAATTCTGTGGGACTTAACAGCTCTTAAAGCAACTATTTACCTATTTAACATTAGTAGATTCTTTTATTTGAAACAAAAGAGTATACACAATGCTTCAAGACATTTCAACATGTTCAACTACTAGTGAGAAACAGTTCCCACAATGTCACTTTTTAGATGTCTTCTAATCACTGTATCACCACTATTGTGCAAGTATGGCAGTATGGCATGCGGAGGAATGGATACAGCAAAAAACTAAACATTGTAATTGAATCAAACATTTTGAACGGAGATTTTGTTGAAAAAATGTAACACTAAATTATATACCTATGGCTGTTCACTGACAAAATTCATCAGCATATCACAACAAGGTGGCTTTGAACACACTGCAATTCCTTCGAACAGACCAGAAATCAACTATTTAGGAAACAGAATTACTTAACAACTACTCAGGAAATGGACAATTTACAAATACACTTCAGTTTGTAAGGAGGATTCTGACAGACCAACCTCACATTGTAGAAGGAAACCAGTAATGCTTTTCAAACGAACACCACTGGTATTCATTACCTTAACCAATTTAGATAACACACTGAACAAAATCCTGGATAATGGGAAAAAGGTTCTAACTGACACTACCCACCCAGTGTGAATGTCCCACCAGTGCACCACACCTCTCATAAGTGGAAGCCCTCAGACATGGCCAACTGATTCAGCTCACTTGCAGGTTGCTTGTGCACAACCTACATTTTAAGACTCGATATTTTAGCTTAACACCTTCCATTTTTTGTGAAAAGCACCTCTAAAAGCTCAGCACACACAACTGAATCACCGTGATCAATAAACAATTGAAATCTGAACATTTATCATAATATACAGGGTCCAAGAACTTCCTAGAAATTAAAAAAGAAAATGCTATGACTGCTCCTTATGTATCCTTAAGTCCAAGCTGGTGAGCAGAAAGTATTTGGCCAGGAATGGAAAAAACAATTCGTTTTCGAAATTAATTCTGCGGTTTTCTTAACTATATTTCTTCCATATCAAATTTTGTGGGAATAGGACGATTTATATGACAAGTAAAACAGTAATGAATAATGAGAAAGTATGCAAATAAATTTCTGAAATGACTAGCTGGTACAGAACTACAATTTTATCCTGGTCACCTTTACAACTTTTTACACTCCATTTTCCTTTGAACAACTGCATGGATGTATTTGGCCATGAACACACAAAGCAAATTAACTCAAGGCATCAAGAACATCTAAAATACAATCTTTGAGCAATTATGCTGTTTTATCTGAAGAACCAACAAGTAACTTTGGTAACATTTCAAACATTTGTTTTTAGAGAAGTAATTTTGACAATTGCCAGTCACATTAACAATGCCTGAGAAATTAGTGCTAACAGTCCAGCATTAATTTTGTTATGAATCGTGACTGCATCCACGTGATCGGCCAATTCAGACTGGGTTTAAGGGCATTGCAATTTTGAAGCCTCAGAATAAAATTCTGCACCACACCTGACTGTAAAGAAGCTCACACAGCTGTGGTGCCTCATTATTAAATTTGCACCAGTCTTACTCGATATGGTTTTCATACCATGAGGCTTAAACATTCAATTCTTTAATAATCAAAGCTGTTTGAGAAATTTGCTTGCCTACTTTATTTCTTATTTGTTTGCTTAACTTATGAACCCTACTATTCCTAAAAATAAGTGTGAAAAAACTACAAATGAACTGCATAATTTGGTGTGGAATCTAACACAGGTTTCCTGCTCCCCAGCCTAATGCATCCGTCACTATGCCAATGATGCTTTCATTACTCTGTGCGTGCAAACTGGGGCAGCTGTGTAACAAGTTTCTTTATGCTGGTCATAGGAGAATAGAGGAATGCACACCCTATATGCGATGAAAATGCTCAATTTTCAATTATCTATCAACCTCGCCAATTTTGAGGAGATTGTGCATCATGAAATTTGAGGATGGTTTTCTAAAAAATGGAAGGGTGTTAAGATACTTTGCGTCTCATTTTAGGTTGTACACAAGCAAATTACCTAATAGAAGTCAAATCAGTTGATTGCATCTGAGGTTTTCCCTGTATCAGTAAGATGTTAGTTGAATTAAATAACATTAAAATATGTAACTGTACAACACAGAAAAATTGAAAGACAAACCTCCAATGGAAAATCCGGAATGGAATGTCATATTATGACAAGGATAGATTGCTACTCACTATATAGTGGAGATGCAGTCGAAAACATGCGACAGAAAGACTGTCTCCGCCAAAAGTCCTAAATCTCTCTCTCTCACACACACACACACACACACACACACACACACACACACACACACACACGCAGACAGAACGACAAGTGTCTCTGGCTGCTAAACCTTCTAGTGATAAGCACCTAACGAAGGTGCAGCACATCCCTGGGTTCATATTTCATCTTATTTTTTATAACCAGTGTATGTATACCATTCCGTATTCAGTACAACTAAGTCGCATAGAATCCAATAAAGTAAACCACTTGTATTCTCTTATTGTATGCACACAAGAATTTTCACTGTTATCATCAACTTAGCCAACTAATTGACCTCAAACCACAGAAATAAATATTACCATGTTAGCGACTGAAAATTTCAGCTTAACTAAATTATTCAACATTTAGACTCATCATGTACCTTATGGAAATGCTGAACCATTTTCATATCATCCAACTTTGCCCAATACATATTGAAATTTTGCTACAAAATTCTATATCCAAGGAAATACAAGTACCAGTCCCATCCACTGCTCAATTTTATGTCAAACATAATATACATATTTTTAAATATCAAATACTTCCATAAGCAATATACAAATTAATATTCAGTCATTTGTCATTTTGCAATGACAAATAAGTAATGTGGATTGTAACATACGTTTCACTTACTTGGATCAGTGGGATGTTGCTGATTCTGCCATGGCTGATAGCCTCCGCCCCATCCTTGCGGGGCGAAGTGTTGGGGAGGGCCTTGCCTGGAATAATACATCCTACCAATAGTTCTTTTTAGGCTTAAATCACCACCTTATTAGATTAAAGATATTATAAGTACATAACTATGCTCTTTATATTTTCATAACTTACCCTCCAGGTGGGCCTTGACCAATGGGGTACTGCGTTGGGGGCGCACCGCCAGGACCAGGTGGCTGAAACAAATAAATCGGCTGTCTCGAAATAGTTTAATGTTGTCGTGCAAGACTTTACAGTTACAAGCAAAATAAAAAACAAATAACATTATTAATTTTAAATTTCTGACACTACAGCACAGGTTCTAGAATACACTCAACTGTGTAAGTAATATAAATGAATAGAATGAGGACACTTTATGGTCAGTCCTTACCAAACAAAGAAGGTTTTAATCTAACTTCCAAACTGCTGACAATAGGAATCGAATTTGGAACAAGCTTTAGTTAGATATGTAATGTATTAATGCTGCCACATCTGTTTAAATTACCTACAATCTAAATGATCAATAAAAGCCTATTGTTAATCTAATACTAAATAACTAGCAAAATATCTGCATAACTTAAAGACATCTACAATATAAACACAAGCAGAATATTTATTTTAATAACTACCTGCATTTTAGTTTTGGGCAGGCTTTCTGAACAGAAAGGACAAAAACAAAATAAAAAGGCTGCACAACTCTTGTTATGTGATGATTTGTACGATATAATGATGGTGATCATATGCAAGGTTAATGGGTAAACTTCCTGTACGCTCCTCGAGCTTTACCTTTCCTTGCATAGAATTAACTGTCAGGTCTTGAATTTCAGGAATGAAAAATGAAGCACTTTTTCAGTAAAAAAAGATGTTTACCATCTGCTGTGGCCAAATAGTGATATTCTCAATCTTGTGAAAACATGTTATGAAGTTTTTCTGTTTTTATACTGCACAGTAAGGCCATAACTATAATAGTCTATATATGTTACAGAGTTTTTCCTTTAATATTGAATCAGCTCTGAAAAACTAATTGCTACTGAAGACATAATTCAAATGTTTGAGCATTCTCCTCATTGTATCACATAAAGACTGCAGTGTGACCGCTGGAGGTCCAATGGCAGGACAGAGAATCGTTAAACACAAAGAGATGCCGAAGTACCTAAACAAATTAACTCATACGAGAGGTTTAGTTCTTCGGATACTTTAAACTATGGAAGTATGGAGAAACTATCAAACAGAATCGAAGCCACAACAAGAACTCCCAACTTTTAGACTATCCATCTGTTCCTTGCAAAATGATCTAACAAGGGAAGGGTCAAACTCAACACGTCAAAATGTCCCCTGGAAAAATACAGCAAAAGAAAAGCAGTCAAAATTTTACAACTGTTAAGAAGCACTGCATTAAAAGAGTTCAAAAATGCCAAATGCGAAGACCACCAGGTGGATGGAGAAATGTACAACACTACCATGGCTGTAGCACACTGTGCGTGAGCAACACAGCAGACACACACAGCCTCTGTCAACAGCACATTGATGAACAGATAACATGACAATCTTAATTTCTAACGTTAATTTAAGTTTTTGTTCATTGTGCCCAAACATCTGTTAGTGAAATTATTTGCCAGAGTTTATATCTCATTTAATGTTGATAATCATTACCATTTGCTTTCTGTGGCAGATTAGTGATTGAAAAAAAAATCAGTATTTCACTGAGGGGTTTTTCCCCATATATTCCTGCTAATAACATCTACCCTTGTGCAGTTTCTGGAGTTTCATTGTACTTTTGGAATCCAAATAAGATTCTCAATCTTGCAAAGCTTAATACCAAGAACATGGTATCCAGTAAACATCACCTACTTCTGCTGATTAACCGTATAAATTATTTGCTAGTTAATTCCTTGGACATTCATTTGAATGATGACATTTCACCTGACTGGAGAAATAGGAAATAATTCTGATGATTCATGAATTGTCGTTCAATCAAAGGTAGTTGTGACAATTTGAGCCTGGAAAGAGAACACCCTGCTAGCCTAAACAAAACATTTATTGCAGTAACTTTCAGTGACAAAAAACTGAGCTTTTTGTTGAACAAATATGGGAGAAAATGCTTTGGATTAAGCTGTGTGTTAGTGTGGTTCTGTTCTGTAAAAATGTGAATGGGAATTGCGTAAATTCAAGGAATTTGTAACATGAAATCATGTCAAAATGAAAAAGGTAAAAAAAGAAAAAACGAATTTGAAAGATTTGGAATTGTTCATGAGAGAAAATGCATCATTACTGATGGATATCTAGGAGACTGGCCCCACCAAATTCCAAGAGATGAGAATTTCTTATTTCTAGGCTGCTCTAGCCTTGAACAGGTTTAGGCAATCATACAGAACAATACGTAATAAAATTACAAGTATACTTCAAGTAAACATGTAAAGGATACACTGTAATATGCAATATTATGCACAAAGAAATTCATATGAAGACAAAGCTTGCCGTTATTTCCGCAGCTTCTGTGCGTAATGTTGATAAGTTAGTTTTCCTGGCAGAACTGCATGCAAATTGTGATTTGTCTTTGGGGCAAAAAAAAGTCACTTGTGCAATCAATGAATGCTGTGATGTACATGGTAATGTCAGTGGCATATATGTGTGGATTACTGTTCCTCTACCTTTGTATTTGTCTTCAGCAACTTCAAGCTAAATTAGCACCAAAATAAAAAACTGCAAAAATCGTGAAAAGAACTTTTTAAAAAATCAGGAAAAATAGGAAAGGATTTTTAACATTTCATTCTTAATGTCTTCCCATCTGTTACAGAAAATAATTCATTGTTTTTGTTGAACTCTTGGCCTGGCCATAATGCTGCCTCTTGTTTTCGTGGACAGTGAGAAGGCTGTTGACATATTCCATCCAGAATAACTACAGTAATTCCATCCAAACAACTACTGTAATTCAGTTCCCATTTTTTTTTCAATCAGTGTAGTAATTACTGTGAGGTGCTTCAATGCATTAATTTTTTGTCAGTTGTGACTGGTGTAAGAAATACGTTTACTGCATTCAACGTACACTGCATTTTTGTGATAACGATGGAGAATGAACAAGGATCCATTTCAGTTTGCAAAATGTGCAATTTTCACCAGTTATAAGAACTGTGTTACAAGAATTTTAATAAAATCACATACGCATAAGAAATCTCACTTAAACAGATTGAAGTCCCAATTGGTGCAAGTCTCTGAAGTGACAAACACTGGCACAATTTTGTTTCCTCTGCCAGTCTTCTTTGTAAGAATTACATCTACAACAGTTAAGCTGTCTATAAGAACTACAAGCTATTCAAAAAGGTAATTTGAAATTTTTTGTGGTTTATGTGCATAAAATTCCCGTGTGTGCACTACACTCAACAAATATTGCTTCATTGTTACCAATCTGCACACTAGGCAGGAAGGGCTGCATGCACAATTTCAATGACCACCTTTTTGGCCAATAGCTTACTTGTTTGACAGTCTTTTTGTCGTGCCTGTCTGTGACTTAGCATCTCCACTATATGGTGAGTAGTATTCCATCCTGTTCACAATATTGTCGTTCTATTATGCCTTTTCCATTGTTTGATTCAGAATAATTAGTGTGGTAAGTATCTCACCACCCACATTGGTGAAACACCCTTGCAGTCATAAGTATTACCTAAAGAAAGCTTTTTAAGTTATAGTCAATTTCATTGTTCTGCCATGCTGCTGGTGCAGAACATCTCATTCTGAAAATTATGATTTTCTTCTTTGCCAGGCACTTGATGCAGCACCAATCACTGTTTTGATTAATGTTTTTAACATTAAAAGAAAGCCACATTTCTTTCACAATAGATTGTGGCACAATAACAAATTAATTCTTGCATTTTCTCCAAAATAGCTATCATTAAGAACTTCATCCCTGTGTGTCAAAAGCGCATCACACTTCAAATACGTACTCCAGCACCTTCTCAAAGTTTCCATTAATTGATGCTCATTTTTTCACAAGGGTAATTGTCAAAGTAAATGCATAGTGAAGTTAGTCTCATTTGGTAACAGTTGATAATGCACACATCAACCAAGCACTATTTCTATTAATGTGTTCATAAATCTTAAAGGCACACTAGTTTTTTCTTTATCTGAACAAAACACACAATTCAATTTGTACCATGTGTACAAAACTAATAACTATTCCACACTTTAAGCGGGCAAGCAACTTACTTTACTTCAGTGTCTAGCAACACAAAAGATCAAATTTCCTTAGCCAACACTAAGTGCCTGGATAATAATTAAGTATCTTATTTTTATACAAAACTAGATGTTATGAAAGTAGATCTTACCATTCCAATCTTTTCACTAATGATTCTCTTCGCCTGTTCTATTTGGTCTGGCGTCCCACGTATCACAAACACTTTTTCAGCAGGATTAGGGGGCGGTCGCCTGTCCAACTCACAATGTGCCCCTGACTGCTGGTTGATTTGTTTGATTGTCTCACCACCTGAAAAATTCAGCTATCTGAACAAATCTTAACTTCTGACATACAGAGTTCAGTAAATTGATAACTAAATCCAGTGAAGATAAAGGAACTAAATAGGCCTACTTCCAAACAAGTTTATAGACAAAAGCAGCATTTAAATGCACTTGCATTATAACCTAATATTCAAAAACAAGCATTTATTTCTGGCAATAAAGTTATGTTATATAGTTCCAACTCATTATTACTAAAAGATTCAAAGAAGCTAACAAAATATTATAAAGGCTTTCAGATTTAAATGAACTAATTCTGGAAACAACTATTGATCCTGCAATCATTTTAACTATTTGAGACATATTTCTGATGTCCTCTTGTAAAGAATTTGGTGACGTGTATTGTCGAGAAATGAACAATGGAAGAACACACTAAAATTATGCTTGTATATGTCTAAATACAATTCCTCACTGGAACCAACACTACTAATCTCATTCCTACACACAATCAGTTGAAAGTCTCCAATTTTCCATGGAGCTCAGTCCTGTCTATTACAGATGTTCAGGTCAATGAGACAAGATGTTACCTTCCCAATACTGACTGCGACTACAATAACTATCATATCAGTGGTTCATCCCTTGTAGTTACAAAAGTAACTATCCTGTCAGTAGGAGTTTCAAATATAGTCAATTTAACTTACAGTTTTCACTTTGGTTAATATACAATTATGCAAACAAGAGTTCAATCCAGCTGGAGCACTGGATGGTACTATATTGTCAGACAGTTTTACACTAAATTTGACGACTGCAGCTACCACACACCACTAATAATTAAACGATGCATATTACATAGTTCAGAACACCAAGTTAAAATTATTAAAAGTTACGACAAAACTTAGAAGTGTGTTTTTGTACACTATATTTAATTAAACCTTTCCTCTTTATTTTTGTTTTCAATTCCTGCTCAAAAAGAAAGGGGGTTTGAGATGAAAGTACATCAACTATTTTACTGTGCAGTATTCAAGCCATGAACAATTGCATGTAATACAAAAATTGGAGTTCAAGGTATGCTGGAGGATTGAGCAACAATTCTGAAAAACCTGTACATGCAGCAGAATTCTCACACTAGTTTCTTATACCCAGTTTTTGCTTCATACAAACTACAACATTAATTAGCAACTTTCATTGCATTTTGCACCAATCAAATCTGCTGCGCGCGCCAGCGAGACATGAATAGTCACAACTGCTCAGGATTAACAACTTAATACATGTTAGCAACACCAAAGTTTTTACCCACTAAGTATGAAGAATTGTAAGCTCAGTGTCCAGCAATATATGTCCATGACAAACTCAATCAAATAAGGCAAATCCTGGATTGTAATTAAATAATCAATAATACAGTCAAATGACTGTTCATTAAAAAAATGTCGAACTACAGTACATCACAGTTCAGTGCATCTAACTTGCCTTCTCTCCAGTTCCAAAAGAAGATTATTGTTTAACATCTTGTCAATGACAAGGTTCTTAGAAACAAAACAATGTGGAAGGAAGTTTAGCTAGTCATTTTTCAAACCAATCCTTCATTTTTCAAACCAATCCTCCCAGAATCCGTTTTAAGTTATTTAGGAAACCATGGTCCTCCGATCAGGATGGTCCGACAGTAATCTGAATTCATCGCCCCCGGGTACATGTTGCTGCCTTGGAATGCAGTGAGGGAGGGGGAATACATCGGTCTGCGAGCAGGTGGGGTGTGGCACACAATGAGGGTGACGTGGAAGCATGAACTGGAAGGAGCTGACAGAACAGAGGAAGGGGAAACTGTTGGGTACAGCTTGTGGGAACAGTGAATTAATGTAGACTGAGGCCAGGAGGGTTATGAGTGAAGGATGTGTTGCAAGGATGACCCACCTGTGTAATTCAGAAAAGCTGGTGATGAAAGGGAGGATTAAAAGGTCTAGTGTTAAGCAGACATTGAACTCCAACATGTTGTGACAATGGATGGTCAACTTTGCTCTTTACCAGTCTGGCAGTGGCCATTCACTCTGGCTGACAGTTTATTGTCATACCAACATAGAAAGCTATACAGTGATTGTGGCAGAGTTGGTATGACATGGCTCATTTCATAGGTGGCCCCGCCTAATGAAATAGGATACTCCTGTGACAGAATGGAATAGGAAGTGATGGGTGAATGTGAGGTTTTGTACCTGGTCTTCCCCTGGTATAAGACCCCAGTGGCAAGAGGTTGGGACTGACACAGAAGATGGACCACAATGTGCAGATCAGGTATGCGACAGAATGTGGGGTGGGAAGTATCTTTGACAGTATGTACATTGCCAGGCATGATGAAGGATTTATTCTGAAAGCTAGCAAGTTTTCTCTCTCTAATGTGTGGCCTACAACTGAATTATTCTGCTATTTAGGGAATGTCCTTTTTACTGGTACACCTTTTAGAGAAAACTCAGGTAAAGTACACAGCAAACAGAAAAGCAATTAAAAAAAGGAAAAACTATGCAACATCTAGGAGCATGGTTATTTGCTACTTTTTGGGAACTGTTAAGTTACTGCAAAACAGAATATTAAATCAAATATAAACATCAAATCACTGAATATCCCTCTCCAATGGTATCAGCATTTACTCATGTTCCAATTTGATAGTACATCATTAGGAGATATGTGCTCAGCAACTCGTTCCCTAACCAACATCTTACATCTAATGCAGAGGATGAAGTTGTAATTTGTTACTACTCGAGACACACTAATCAATGGCAAAGAGCTTAGTTACATTGATGTAAGGTCAATGGATGAGACTCAGTGCACCCATCAAACTCTGATGAGAGGCCAATGAACTTCTCTACATACCATTCTTGTACAAATACGCACCACACTTTTTTCCTGAATTTTGGTTTGAAAAATCATGATGCAGCCTACAATCAAGATTTTCTGCACTCAGGTCATAATTGTCACTTTCAAAATTAAATGTACACGTATCTTGTAGGTTGAAAAACCTAAAACAGTAGCTGCCCTTATAAAGAAGTGACTGTTTCGCAAAACTGTCAGCTTGTTTGCACCACTTTGTCACTTAAAAGCCATGGGACAGCACCTAATGCAAGATGATGATTCGATATAAATCAAATGGTCTTTGTGTGTGCCAACAGCTGTTTCACTGCAGCCAACAGCCAACCATAGGTGCCAGATGACAGTGTGTTCAATATGTGCTTGTAAACAGAAGCAGACACACAACAAAATTCCATAACACACAAATGTTAGATACATTTGAATTTTTTGTGGTTTATATCTGATACGTGTTCAACAATTCTACTCTTTCCTACAAAATATGTAGCAGTTACTGTGTAAGTCAAATATAACAAAGGTATTTGGAAGTCTTTTCCTATTTCTAAAGATGTGAATCTTCTACTTCAAGTACTTAATTTTATCAAATTGCAAACATTGTCAGTTGTGGCATTTCTGTCTTATTTCCACTTACATCTGGAGATGTCATACACTTTCACATTTTTAGCAGTTGCAAATACGTATTTCAACTGCCCACAAGAAGCATGAAGCATTTCCACACATTGTCACTACACAAACTAAGAATTGTAGTAATCAAATCTAATTTACAAAGATTGGAGTCAAAGCTCACATAACCTTGAATAGATTACCAGTAACAAACTTTATTGTTTTTGCCAAAAATATAGAACTACAAGCACGTTAAATCAGAAGACATTGATACATTACATAGTGCATCCAATTTACTGGAGTATAGTGCATCTAGTTTACTTGAGTATCAGCTTTACCCAAATTAAGCACAATCATTTATCAGCATCAAGAGCACCTGAATCTTCACCCTCACTAAATGATCCAGAATGCTGCTCAGAGTCAATCATACATAAGGACATCCACAGCCCCAACAAGATTAGAAATTTTTAAAACTGAACACAAAGTTCTTCCAATATTGATTACCAAGCAGCCAAAATCCAATGGCACACTTCAACAAGCACGTTGCAAAAGGGCTAAGTCAGTTTCCTTCTTTCAGATTCAGTTTTACTCAATCACCAGTGTGCCCATGAAATTCTCCAACATAAGCACAGATTTTGAGCAAAGAAGAGCCCCTGGCCACTTATTCCAAACAGCTGAAATTCTGCCTAAGACCAGTTCCTTTGCCATCCATCTATCACAAGCTCTTACTGTGATAGCAGGTGGGAAGCTTTCTCCCTTGGGGAGGGTGTTCCAATTAAAACCATATGCAGTGGCAATTTTCATCCATCAGCCATAATGGTTCAAATGTCTCCGAGCACTATTGGACTTAACATCTGTGGTCATCAGTCCCCTAGAACTTAGAACTACTTAAACCTAACTAACCTAAGGACATCACACACACCCATGCCCGAGGCAGGATTCGATCGGACTGAGCGCCTAGAACCGCGAGACCACCGCGGCCGGCCATCAGTCATAATGTATAATGTCACTGTACTATTGCTTTTCAGCAATGTTCGTATCTGCACACTATGTTTGCCTACTTTATGTACCAAAGTGCTAGTTGGCACATCAAAATAGACCAGCATTTGGTCTACATTACACTAGATCGCGTGTTAATTTTAATTTTATTCCCTATGTGGGAAAGTAAATTTTAATTTTCACATCTTATTCTGATTATGTACCACTGAAAAAAATAATAAAGCAGTGGAATAAATGGAAATGTTCTGGGAAGCCTGAACACTGATGCATTTAGAATACAAAGGAAAGAAACAGCAAGAATAATAAAAAGAATGCTAAAAGATCTTTTGAGCAATTACAACTTCTTGACATACAAAACAATTTTATAAAAAATAATTTCGAGAATTTCTATCAGATGTTTAAAAGTCATCTAAAGGGCTACCAAGCTCCAAGCATTTGCTTCACAGATGAAAATGGTAAAGTAGGTCTACGCAACAGCCAGAATTGTGAAATACTAAGAAAGTACTTTGAAAAATTATTGAACTGTGAAGAACCAAACTCTGAACTAGAATTTTCAGATCCCCATGAAAATACAGAAGCAGATCCACCACCTACAGCTGAAGAAATTAAAAAAACAGTAAGTACCCTGAAAAACAAGCAAGCCCGTGGAGAACACTCAATTACAGCTGAACTTATTAAATGGTCAACCAAAACTTATAGCTAACCTTCAGCTCATGTTTGAAGAAATATGGGAACCTGGAAAGATACCGGCAGACTGGAAAGAGGCTCTCTTCCATCTCTTGCACAAGAAATGTGATAAGCAAAATGTAAATAACTACTTTGTTGCCAGTGGGTTATAAAATATTTTCAACAATACTACTGAACAAGGTAGAAACACCACTTGATAGCCAATTGGGAAAGTATCAGAGAGGATTTAGAAAGGGCAAATCTTGCTCAGAACAAATGTTCAACCTTAAGTCCATAATTCGCCAAAGACTTACAAACTCCAAAGATATAGTTGTAACATCTATAGATTTTAAAAAGCCATTTGACTCAGTTGATAGGGAAACACTAGATGAAGTGATCAGAGAATTTGGCATCAAATCTAAATTATGAAACCTTATTTGTGAAACTCACAGACACCAAATCAAAAGTAAAGTTACAGGGTGAAATATCGAAGGCATTGAACATCATAACAGGTGTAAGACAAGATGTAGGCCTGTCTCCACTCCTCTCTAACTCCGTACTAGAGAAAATAATAGAGCACGGATACAAAAACTAAAAGAAGCTATCACCAATCAAACTGGGAACCAAAAACAAAGGTATTGAAACTAACTGTTTAGCATTTGCAGATGATTTTGCCATTCTTTCTGAAAATCTAACAAATGCTGGAATACAAATCAATCTCTTAGAAGAAACAGCCAACAAAGCAGGTTTAAGAATATCTGAAGAAAAAAAATTATGACAAATATAAAAGATGCTCCAGAATCCATAGCAACAGATAATGGCCAGATAAAGAGGGTAAACAAATTTCAATATTTGGGAAAAATTATCCAAGAAAATGGCTTAGAAAAATTCACTATAGAAGAAAGAGTACATAGCATGGAGAAAGCTTATGGAGTAACTAGGAATGTCTACAACAGGTGTGTCTGAAAATTTGAAGATACAGCACTACAACATAGTAGTAAAACCAGAATATCTTTATGCAAGGGAATGTGTAATTTGTAGTTCAGTACTAAACAATTTAAGTCCCAGGAAGAAAAATCGTTTGAAAAATATTTGGATCAACAAAAACAGCGATTCTCTTCCCAAAGTTACCTAATCTGCATGTGAAAATCATTCCTCTTGCAATAAAAGGAGAAACTGACCTGAGAAAATAATCATCTTTGTAACAAGACGACTTGCCAGTCTCTCCAGCAGGTGAAATTTTAAGTAGACATACATGCAACCACAAAGAACAGTTTTAACTCACATAGTTACGTAAGTAACGAGGAGGGACAGGATAGGCTAAAGGACATGCATATCACTCAGACTTAGGGGTGTGAGACAGCAATATAAATGACTAAGGGACAGGTCAGTGGCAGCACTGGTCCAGCTTCAATCTGGAGATGATATGGCTCACCGACAATTTTTGTCTATGTGTGCACACATATTTTGCGCACGTGAGATGGCTGTACTTTGAATCCACCTTCTTAAACCAATTACTGGCAAGTCATTTTGCCTCCAGATAAGCATTTCCTTTGATACTGAAATACGTATCATTGTTCATAAGTGCAAATGTAACTATTACTTACTAGACGACAACCAAAAAGTTGAATGTCAAGTTCACTGCACACTGTTTTACAGTTTCATTTCCCACATCCTGTTGCTTCCATTCCTTATGCTTAACAAGTTAGCAGTTATTTCTTGTATGACTTGCAAACACAGTCTAGTATTTCAAATTACACCAGTACCCTAAAAAAACTAAAATTTAGGACAAACCAATTTATTATATGTATTAAAAGAAATACTTCACTCACCTCTACCTATCACAATACCACACTTTGCAGCAGGTATACTGAATGTAGCCTCTTGTTTATCCATTTGTCCTTGCTGCATCCCACCAGGTCTTCGATCCCAGCCACCACCACTGTTGAAATCACCCCCCCCTCGCATGCCCATTCTGTCATAAGGTGGTCCGCCCCCACCACCTGGACCACCTCGGCCCCGCCCGCGACCCATCTCATTGTCACGACGCTGTAATCACACATATTTTGTCAATATGATGCTAAAAGTGGATTTGTAAACTCAAAAGAAAAGCTATGGCTCCTGTTGTGGCAGATATACATACCTAAATTAGCATAACCACAGGCATTACGCCAACATTTTAACTGAACTCTTCACAGACATTTGGATTATCTTATTGAATTTTGCACTTTAAAAACGATATAGCACATGCTATTTTAACAGTAAGAAATTGCTCTCTAAGATGAGTATACCGACACTGTCATTGCCAAAATAGGCACACCCACACACAGATTATATATATATATAAAGCTTCCACGTCTGTTCTTACATTAATGCAGACTAATTAGCACCGCACATTATTCCCTACGTTGATGAGAAACTTCTTACATTACCACTTATTTATAGCAATAAACTAACTTTATTATACTAAGAACCGTTTATTAAAAATTAAAACACACAGAAGAAATAAACTGTTTGTGAGCATTGAATGTTATTCGCATCCTACAAGGATATTATCCAACTATGCCCTGCCAAGGATTAGATCAACAGCACCTCAAATCTATACCACCCTTTTGTATTTGAAATAAGGCTGCCAAAACAAGCTCCACAACCACAGCTCACAAGTACTGCAATGCAAAGGAACTACCAACTAGAAAAGCATGAAGGAACCAGTAAAGACATGACTGAGGAAGGATATTGGCTGTTTTCGGTATTAAAAGGGCAATTTTAGTTTGTATCAATCTCTCCAAATCTTTACCTGCATCAAGACAGCTAAGTGTTATATTCTGAATGAACCGTCAATTCATTTTTAATGTTAAACCTCTATGTCATACATATTCAAGAACTGCAATCTGAAGGGAAAACCACCAAAACCTAATTTTTATCAGATCCAGCTGCATTGCTACTAATCCAAGGACAGACATCGCATTAGCTACTTTTCATGGACTTTCCCCACTAAGGTAAATAGAGAAGACAGAACGGAAGCAATAACTAAGAACAGAGAGAGAGAGACAGAGAGAGACAGAGAGAGAGAGAGAGAGAGAGAGAGAGAGAGAGAGAAACCTCAGTTGTCTGAAGCTGTGCTTTTCATTTTCATCACATGCGCAAGTTCAAAAATTTGTTCCATCAACAAAAACTACTGCGTTACGTAGGAATTTTCCTCTGCCCAATATTAATAGCCCATTAAGAATTTCATGAATTAGCACAATGTTCTACATAAATTACTGTAATGCACTAACTGTATTTCATGTAACAAAAGTCCTATGTTACAAAGCTGAAATGTACTTTATCATTTCTCTAAAGAACTAGACACATGTAGCAGCAATTTAGAGCCCTATATGTTGAAACTGTAGATGGATATCTTATGTATTAATTTAGGTTAAGACAATAAGTAAATCCCAAGAAAATGGGGAAGAGAGCAACATGCAGAGCCAAATATGAATATATGTCCCTAAAGGGTGGCATAGGTGCAGTGGTAGCATAGTGGTAAGCCACAGTACTAATATGCAAATCAGCCTATATTGACAGACACGACAGGAGCGGAAGGAAACTTCTCACCATGACACTCTCAATGAGATCCTCTATCCTTCTACGAGCTTGTTCCACCTGGTGAGGTTTGCCTGTTAATAGGCACTTTCTCTCTCCAGGGTTTTCGTCACGGCCCTGATGCTGAAACTGCACACGAGCCCCCGTTTCATTCTGGATCTTCTTGATCATATCTCCCCCCTTCCCAATAACAACACCTACTGCTGCCTTTGGCACTGCAACCTGAAAATAGACATCAACAAACCTTCAATACAGAACTACTTGAATGCTTTAAATTCACTAATCAAAAGAGTTAGTTCAATCCAACCATGCAGATTTCATTATAAATTCCCAAGTATCCAAGTACATGCAGCAGGTGATTTAATGATTCAGGACTATTTATTCTTCGAAATTAAAGAATATTTGTGTCTGGAAACAACGCAAAAATCACTACCAAGCTGCTCAGTCCTCAAGAAGCATTTCATCAGTTGGTTTGGATAGTCAAAGTAAACAAAACATCCCAGTCTGATGTAATTCAAGTTACAATAATGTACTGATGCAATGTGTTGCACATGCTGGGGAACTTCAATAACTTAAGTTTTGCACACCATTTAAATGTTACAAAATTTAGCACAGACACGAATACCGACGCTTGGGGATAGCATATTGAATTGTGCTTAAACCAACTGATGCATGCTTCCAAGAGACTGTCTTAATGACTGTCCTTTAAATATCTCCTGAATCTTATCACCCAAAATTACAATACAATTTTAAAGAATAATGGAAAATTAAGAATTAGGAGGCCTCTTCACATTCAAAACCATGTCCAGCAACAAGCACCACTTGTAACCATGTGAACATTATTAAAATGAGGTCTCCAAATAAATGCAGAACAAGGAACAAATTTAGGTCTCCTATGATGCTGGTAACACCAATTTGGAAAGAGGCACATATCCACAGGTTGTGAAAAGGCCTTCTAAGTAAGGACACTAAGGGTTCGACAAAGTGAAGGCAAAACTAACCTCAGCTGTGTCTCCGCCTGCTTCACCACCCCCACCAGCTCCACCATATTCATCGTAGTTGTGGTTGCCCCCCTGACCCCCACGCTGCCCTCCGCCCCCGCGGCTGAATGCCTGCTGACATGTCAATCACTTGCAAGTCACTCAGTGCTTCACAAACAATTTATTTCTTACGACATTTCTCAGTGATTCCAGTAGAAAAACTACTGATATATCAAACACTGTCCGAATCTGCAACTTGACATGCTTACCTGCATCTCTTTCTCAGCAATCAAGTCATACACCAACTGCTTCGCATACTGAAATGAAACCAATTCATGTAACACCGAGTCTTCAAAATTCAGCTGTATTGTGAATCTTATTTTTTAAAGAATTCTAATCATGATTTGAAGTAATAAAATCCAGCAGTGATTAAATTCAAGCACTCCATGCTCTGCAGTATGGAACATCATTCTGATAGTTCTTATACATAAAAATAAAAGCAACAATTTGAAGATAATAATACACATCTCACAGCAGTGAACATCACACCAACTATTTTTAAACAAGTCAACTCTTGCAATGCTCACCTCCACCTTCTGAGGATCTCCACTGATTCGCAGTGGTTTTTCCTGCTCCTGAGCAGGGCCATCTTGGATGACCACCATCTTAGCACCAGATTTTTCTTGTAGCTGCTTGATTGTTTCACCGCCTTTCCCAATAATCAGTCCTACTTTTGGACCAGGTACCATGATCTCCACCTGTACAACATGATAGTCTTCCCCAGTTTCTACTACCCTACCCTCTCTCACTCTCTCAAAATATTTCTACAAGCTTGTTTCTTCAATGAAAATTTAAATTTTGCTCACAATTAATAGATTAAGTTTACTTTATATGAATGGTGAAAGTAAGTTTGGCATAAAATTAAAGAGACCTCAAAAATGTTCCTCTTGTTTCAGCAAAGTGCAGAAAGTATGAAATTATAAATCTATGTTTCCTGGTTACAAGTGGTGTTTTGTTTTAAATTTAATTTATCACTTACATGTGCATGGTTTGATGAGCCCATGTTCATATCACCCATACCAGAACCAGTTCCTTCAGTTCTACTGCGTTGTTGGACAATATTCATGATCAGCTCCTTTGCACGACTATGTGAAAGAAAAAAGGAAATTACTAGGACACAACAAGTGGGGAACTTAAAATGGATATTTTTAATGTTAATTCTAATTACGACTGGAAGAATACAGCATAGTTAAGCACGACTGACAAACATTTTGCAAATGACATTACAGCACATCCTGCAATAGCGAACAATTTAAGTGCCATTTAAGCTGCAATGAATTTAAGAAATATTTCTGACACCAAGTAAAATGCCCTCCAACTGCCTTCACGATATTTTTAAATAATGGGAGCCAACTTAGACGAATAAGTAGCAAAACAAAATCCAGTTCTGAAGTGCTAGAGTGTTGGGCTGTTCATTAACAAAAATATTAGGTCAAATTACTAAATCAACAGCAATTGTTAATTCATCGTCAATTTCTTGGCCCAGTTGCGAGTTCAGCAATAAATCAATGTCTCTAGTTACGACTTTTTCTTTCTTTACTGCACACTTGCTGAACAACACTGTGTTCACAGACAACATGCTAGCCACAAAAAATACCATTCACAGGCAGCAATTAGGACTGTTTCACTGTTGAAGTAAGTTGTCATTTAAATCTGGTATGTAGAGCAGTAATTCGATTGTAAATGATTGAAAACACTGACATGTCCATAAAAGTTATGCTAATAACTTTGAAACTGATGCACTGAATGTAACTTCACTTAACAATAAAGGCCATGCCTAGTGATTGAACTGTGAATGCAGCCTCCTTTACACACTATAATATTTTTTGCAAACTGATCTATATCACCCATTTCATTGTTAAAATGGCACAGTTTCCCTAGCAATTTAGAAATATGTACTGCCACTAATACAAATGCTTACTTCACTGGATTTGCACTGCATGATTCTTACGTCAGCCCTACACATCATACTTCGGGCTTCAGATGCTGTCACATGAAACCAGCAACGGGGAGGTAGACAATTGCACAAGTAGTTCTTTTGACACACACACACACACACACACACACACACACACACACACACACACACACACACACACACACACACACACACACACACACAGAGAGAGAGAGAGAGAGAGAGAGAGAGAGAGAGAGAGAGAGAGAGACTTCCTTTTTATCATTAATGATGAGTACTATAAGAAAAGTATAGTGCACAGTAGGAAGTAACTTTTGCAACCACATTCTGAAATGTTAAAGAACAAAAACTTGCTAAAGCTCACTTCTGCGAGTCCTTTTGCCAAATTAATTTCAGAAACACACTGCACATACCTGCAGAAGTGTATCTGCTGAAGTCATCATTAGCAAAGAAAAATTATTATGAAGAACATAATTAGGAAAAAAAAATGAAATGTTTAGGTGAAAATGCATACAGAGGCATACCTATTTCAGCTTCAATAACTTCACACCGATTATAAATTTTCTGAGAATGTCATGTCCAGTTTTGCACATCTCTTCTATTATACCATCAAATATTCGAAAACTGGAGCCAAACTCGAGGCAGGCTATATAACCAATACATTACAAAACATTCTATTTTCGCAAACAGTATTTATTACTTTCATTAAGACTGTAATAAATTGATATTTCTGTCAACCTTAAAAATTCAGCTCAAACTTAGAGATGTCTGTACTGCCATTTTAGTTTCCCTTCTGGTAAAACAAATGGTAAATTCATTTCAGCTTCGGTAGCTGCTTGGCAAACTAGAAATGTTAAAGGGTTGCACCAATGCATTTATCTCAGCACTGCTTTTGCCACATTCTTTTCGACACACATTTTTGTAACAGTACTGAATACACAAAACTATTGCAAGTTTGAGAAGAACTTCCAGCATCTTGCAACTACTTGCAGTGGCACAATAATTTGGTTTGTGCTATGACCAAAGTGATGTAGTTTAGTTGGGGGGGGGGGGGGGGGGAGAACCACCACTCACTGCTCAAATAAAGTTGTGTTTAATCAACAAGAACTTTATAACGTAATTATATCTGGCCAATCAACCACAATAATACACTTACAAATACTTTAAAAATACGTCTCATTGTAGCACTTCAATAAAAATTTGTTGGACAAAAAGTGGGACAGGCCTCAAAACTGAAGAAAATAGGCCCTGAACAATGTACCTGAACCAACAATTCCTTAAAAAGACTAGTGTGTGATGAATCGGGCTACAGGTGTAATGAACAATTGGTTCACACCTGAGAAATTTCATCTCTTATTATTTGCCCAATAGAAAACTGATAAGCACATACTATGCTTCCAGTCAAGCAAAGGGCACCAAAATAGTTCTGAAGTACTTACTTAATGGCCTCCCGTGTTCCTGTGAGAGTGCATGTTCTGTCTGGCATACCAGCACTGTCAGGAGCCATTTGTATCTTACAACCCGATTCATTCTGTAATCTGCTGATCTGCTCACCACCTCTTCCAATAACTGTAAATTAATAGTACAAGTTATATTAGATTACCAAGTTATTATAGTTATAGAACTGAAAGCAAACTACGAAAATTTATTCTTGAATTCAAGTCTACTTTAAATCCCACAATCATCGCAACCAATGACATTAGAGAACTGGCGTTTCTTGTAGATAAGACTGGATAGATTAGACATAAGAACTATTCTGCTGATTTAAAGAAATATCTGAATGGAAAAATGTGTTGAGAACAATTACTACCTATTTTCAGTATCAACAACAACCTTCAGAATTCTTTCTTAACAGTAACTTCTGATCAAATTTCTTTTCTTTCTCCTTCAATACTTTCTAGCAATATTCAAAACATAAAAAACCGAAAGAAAAAGAGAGGCACTAAAGATTGCCATGGAAGTGAGGAATCTTTAACAAAGAAGTTCAATCATTTATAATCTCCTACAAGAGCTTCTAAATGCATTAAAGTTTCTGAACAGCTCTTGTTAATGGTTTGTGATACAAATATTCACAAACAATGATAATCCACAAACTAAAGAATGCTACAGAATCAAAATGTGACGTTAATAATGCAAAACTTCAATTAAATGTATGTTTCATGATGGAGTACTGTTGTATCATCGAACTTTTTAATCAAAAAACAAAACGATAAAATTTTTGCAGCAAAATGTTAACAGAAGATTACACTACAATGTATTATATAACAGCATACTAAAATTGGATGAAGATGATCACCACAGTATTGATATTGTTAGTTAAAACCCCTACTTAAACACACTGACTTTCAGACCACACAGCTGAAAAACTAGTTCCTTTACCTCATCCTGAATGACTGTCTCCCATCAATTAGAGAAAAGATACTTAGGCCCTCCAAACAAGGAGTCATTCAAAAGCAACACTGTCCACATAAGCTGGCAGTGAATCTTTACCCGCATAATTTAATGCACCTTTACAGACAGCGTGACTGGAGTGACTCCAGCCAAACACTTCCAACCTGTTGCGAATCAGTTCCCAGCGATTCGGAGCCCTTGTTACCACGAGATTTGAGTTGTGTCATGTCTCTAATAAAGCTGTGTGCCAGTTTAATTTGAAGATGTCCAAATATGTGTGAACTTCTAAGGCAAGTAACTGCAACTTATACCAAGGACTGACCAACCGACCCCCCCTCACACACACACACACACACACACACACACACACACACACACACACACACACGTGCGGGCGCACTCAAACGTCCGGCACGTGGCGCAGCACAATTCGTGACATGGCACCTCAAACTTGCAGCATTTCAAGATTAACAAGCAGGCTGTGAACATTAGGTGTTTACAGAAGTCTAAAATAATCCCATTTTATGCAATTACAAACTCCTATGCTACTGTAGGAGTCATCTGACAAAGTAGGGTGTGAAATGGAAAAAGGAATTTATAATATTAAATATGCAGGTACCAAACATTCACTATTTAAAGTAAAATTACCCATACGTCACTGGAAGCAAATGTGCAAAAGAATTATAAATCATACCGATAGTGTTCTCTTATGTGACTAAATACCCTTTATCATTCTGCAAAATTACACTGTCAAGCAGAAACTAACAGTGCAAAGACAAATCACCAACGAATGTAAATACAATGGTGTTCACATTGACAAGCACAAACCACCACACCACATTTCCATGTATATAAATCTCTCAATATTTGGGCTATAAAACCACCATTGTGTCACGGCACAAGAAATCAACTGCACCAAATCACAGTAGCACTGTTTAGTTGTTCCATAAAGAGCTAGAAATTCTTAATCTGTTACATCTCTTTGGCTGCTACATATAGCCTGGAGTTTACATTTCTTTGGACGAACCAATGAATCCAGAATGTTGATCATTTCCTTAGCAGTTTGCAACAAGGAACATCATCATCCTCCGAGCCTGATTCTATCCTCTACACGACGAGTGTAAAAGGAACATGCCTAGGTGCAACAAGCAATACTCTGCTGCCACGTGTGCAGAGCAGTGTTGCCAGCTGGTCAGGAACCCATTGCCAATGCAGACCAACTGCCCATTGAGCTGCTTTTCAATTGCTCCACCCTGCACACGGCCTTTTTCTGCTATTACCCAAAACCATCTCTCCTTCTACAGTAAATAGTGTGTGTCTTGTCTAACATTGTGATTTAAGGGAGATTAGGAAGCAATCCTTACTGTTCACTTTTTTAGCTCAGCATTCATTACCTTTATTAAGTGAACAATTAACACTGTAATAAAAATTATGTCATTCAAAGTGAAATTGATTCTACAGTATATCACATTACGGAAAAACTGGAAATAACCATTTCATATTCTCAAATTACAGTAACTTTAGATTCATAAACAACTCAGCAATTACGTTTGCCATTTATCACGTATGTATCTTTAAAAATGTAATATCCAAATCCATTTCATGTAATTTAACTACCAAGAAAGTTCTGTTCTGTCAAGAAACTATCAAGTGTCCTACAGATTTTACAAAATAAATAAGTAGCAACTGCTTAATACTGTACTTACTCAGGCCAACCATTTTGTCAGGCACTCTGATGTCTTCATTTTGAACAGCTCCTAGGCCTGGGACACCAACGCCCCCCAGGCCTGGGAGACCAGCTGCTGCAGCCGCCGCCACCCTGGCTGCCACGGCAGCCGCCTGAACAGCTGCCGCTGCGTTGTTCACTGGTTGTGAAGTAGTCTGCTGTGCCCGAAGTGCCGCTATCTGCGGATCACTAGTTGTGGCCGCTTTCTTGGCCTCGGGCTCCCCTGCAATTGTTTTCCCCATTCAACTTGTTCCAGAGGGTCACAACAGAATTAAGTCTCTCTCTCTCTCTCTCTCTCTCTCTCTCTCTCTCTCTCTCTCTCACACACTCACACACACACACACACACACACACACACACACACACACACACACACACACACACACACACACACACAGTGTACAGCTTTCCTTTCCTGCTGTACCATTTATTCGCCCAAGCACCAAACACTGCAAATTTAGTTCTGCTAACACACTTCTGCCGGTGAAAAAGTAAGAAAGTATATGTACTATGCAGAGGTGATTAGATAAATTAATAGGAAAGAGTTTCCATTCAACAAAACTTGGTATAGTGGAACAATACGCATACATTCCACATGAATGAAACTTTATGTTTCAGTCTTAATTTATAGTTGACAAGTTTGATATTACACTCTTGGAAAGTCTTACCTGTCCCCTCTTCCAAAGGCCGTTTTTGACCAGTGCTCTCACTTGAGCCACCAGGATTGATCTTGGCTGCAATCTGTAAACAGATATTTATTTTCCAGATAAATTTACATACCATTGCTATTTACAACAACACCCTATATGCTATAGTTTGAGAGCTTACAAGATAAAACAACATCTAAATATCCTCCCAAGCCTGCTTGATTACAGGAGGCACACACATCTACCCCCCCCCCCCCCACACACACACACACAGCAGGTAACATCACAAATGCAGTTAATGTGTAACACGGAGCACTGGTGGAAGCAGACAGCACGAGGGATGACAAAAATGGAAGATGCTTTGCCGATAGCCAATTTTTGGTGATCAATGACTGAACTACGGCAGACAGATTTTGTAGATCTTAATTTAAACTCTTGTTCTAACCTAACCACAGCCTCACGATGTGCAATTTGTTCAAGAAAATGGCGATCAACAATCTGCAGCAGAACTAAAATCATGCTCACTTTGTTCCCGGAATTTAAAGCTAACCCTACGAACAATTTCAAGACAAAAACTTCATAATATGTGACTATGTACATAATATGTTTGCATAGCCATCTTCTGCAGCAGAATTTCAGTTTTAGCAATAAATACTAACTAATTTCCCACTGTCACTAGTTACACAAAACTATTCTCACATAGGCTACATGGAATTCCACATCACCAACCAATAAGCAGTTCATGTGGTCACTTGATTGTTGTTTATAGGCAACAAGTAGATTCCAAACAAGAAAGACCGAAAAATGAAAAAGAGCAAGTAAAAAACCAGTACTATGACGAAAATGATTTGAACCTTTGACCTTCTACTCTTAACGTTTATATTTTAAGCACTACATTACACCATTATAAAGAAAAAGGCTTCGTATTTATGACTGGTGTCCCAGTCACAATTGACAGCCTTAAAGTTGCTTCAGGCAATGTCACGCGAAGCCGATCACTGATTATGTTAACTGCATAAATGTAGCTGACTCAATTCTTGACCAGAAGGATACAATAGTGTGATTAGTGCTGTGTATGAAATGTACTTTGGCAGCAATGTGCATGCATGTATGGGGGAGGGGGGTGTTTATGAGGTAATAAAGTGCTTTTGAACAAAGATTTCAGCAATATACTCAAATTTAGCAATATGCACTATTCACTCACTCACTCTCTCTCTGTGGTATCAAAAACCATTTGAGTAAAGGACATACAGGAAGGGGAAAGCATTGGCAATGAAAATTTTGAACTATGACAGCTATCAAAGAACCCTACATTAAACACCACTAACCCTTAAATACACAGACTACACACAGGTTGTCAATATTAATAATTACATAAGGTCAAGTGCTGACAGTCATGACACACACAGGAAGAATGTCAACGATGTTCTGGAATGTACTGACAAGGATGTGGATCCATGGTGCATGATTGAGTTGGTTCCACAGATTCTTGACTTGGTTTCAATCCAGGGAGCACAGTAAACTCATTCTGGTGCTATTTGAACAACACACGTACCATTCGAACAGTGAGCTATGGTGCTCTGTCCTGCTGGAAGATGCCATCATGTCAAGGGGAAAAAAACTGCCTGTTTGGGTGGACATGGGTCCCAAGGATAAAAGCACACTTATGTTGATCCACTGCATGGTGAGATCATGCACAGAATGCCACTAAAACATTCACCAGACCATAAAATTTACACCCCAAGCCTGGCCCCATCCGACAATTGTTGCGAGGCATTTAAAGCTGTACATGCCAACAGCCATCTGTCAATGGATCAAAAAACTTGATTCACCTAAGAAGGCCAACTGCAGAATTGCTGTGCCAGTTCCAGCCTTTGTCACCAATGAACAGCAGTCAGCAGGGGTGCATGAAACTAGCAGCTGCTTTGGAGACCCACACATGCAACATTCGCTGGATGGTCACTGAGGAGACTGTTGGTAGCCCCTCACTTCACCTGGGCACTCAGTTGCTCAAGAATTTAACAACCACTTGCAAATATAGATTGCTATGTTTTCAGTTGTCATGTAAGGCCCACAGTGCACCACACCTGCCTCAGCACAAGTTTTGGATAGCTCCATTTTGTCAGGCACAGTATACTTTGCCCAAAATGGCATGTGAACAGTTTACAAACTTTGCCATTTCAGATATGCTTCCACCTCTGGTGTGAAAGCCAATGTTCATGCCCTTTAGACTGTCAAAACAGATCACTCCATTTCCACATTACAACAATTGCATTTTGTCCCCACATCCCCTCATTCGTATACCCTTCACAGCTAGTGCTGACACCTGCAGCCTTGTTAGTGGTTATTGCACACTGATTTCTAACAAAGATGGTCATCACATTATTGCGACAGGACAGTGCAGTCAATATGTATGACTATTGGAAACTTACAGGAAGTGAATGATTTGTGAATAGCAAATTGCTGAAATGCGAGGAAGGCCACAGAATTACAGCTACATTAAATTCAGATACAAGGCAATGAATGCCTAAAAAACTTGTGTGTGACATTAGTAACAACAAATATGACACCTAACTTGCTAATGTTACCATTGTGGAAAAACACCAGTATAAAATAAATCCTTGCACAATGACAAATTTATGTTTACATAATACCTTTCCTTCAAATGAACTTTCCATTACCACATATAACACCATTTAGTTTAACAATTTCATACGGTCAAACTGAACAAACATAGCTTAGTGATACTTACTCAAAAGTAAATTCTTCCAACATCCACATAAAAACTACGCGATAGCAAGAATCAATACTTTTAATGACAGCTACAAAATGAGAAAAAGGACTTTTGTTATTAGGCTAAATGCAATGATGACCTAGTCTCCTACGAATGGAGTAAGAGATGAAAACTGGCAACTGAACATTTCATACATACTGGAAAGCATTTGCCACAACTCAATGAAAAGTCAATTTGCTGAATATTGGAACTAGAAATGGCAATCACATGGCAGGCTAACAACATGTACACTGTTTCCAAAATATTGATACTGGAAAACATCAGTCCACATGTATACAATTCACATAGCAGTGTCACTTGAAAACTTGGTTGTAGCAGAAGACTGGTATTTAAACCTTCACTGGAGAAACATTCCACTTAACAGTTCACACTACATCAAGTTACAATGGCTATACTGGAATAGTGATGTTGCAACTGAAGCCTCTATACACATAGACAATACAGTTTTCTGTCCCACTTATACTCATGCTCATAAACTAAGGATAATGCTGACACATAGTGAAACAACCCTCTGGTAGGCAGTCTGCAGGTTCAAATCACCTCGCGGCATGACCATGTAGTGCATTTGACCTGCGGTCGTCGTCTGCTGGCAGCAGTTCACGTACTACGAGGTGTGCTAGTGCATGTCAGAGTACGATGAAGTAACTAAGTCGATGTCCAGTGTACAACACCACAAGAAGACCAATATCTCACCATCAATGACCGCAGACAGCCATGGAGTACAACAGGTAGCCTTGGACCTTAATGCAGACACTGGAACAGTTGTCTCCAGACTGAACAGACATGGTTTATTCACCCGGAGACCTGCAATATGCATTCCACTGAGCCCTGGTCACAGGAGAGTGTCAGGAACACTGTACATGGTCATTGAAACAGTGGTCCCAGTTATGTTCACGGACGAGTCCAGGTATAGTCTGAACAGTGATTCTTGCTGGGTTTTCATCTAACGTGAATCAGGAACCAAATACCCACCCCTTAATGTCCTTGAAAGGGACATGTATGGAGGTCATCGTTTGATAGTGTGGGGTGGGATTATTATTGGCACACGTACAGCCCTGCATGTCTGACAGGAACTGTAACAGGTCAGGTGTATCAGGACGTCATTTTGCACCAGTATGTCCACCTTTTGAGGGGTGCAGTGGATCCCACCTTCCTCCTGATGGATGATAACACACAGCCCCACTGAGCTGCCATCATGGAGGAGTACCTTGAAACAGAAGATATCAGGCAAATGGAGTGGCCTGCCTGTTCTCCAGACCTAAACCACATTGAGCATGTCTGGGATGCTCTCGGTCGATGTATCGCTGCACATCTTCAAATCCCCAGGACACTTCAGGAGCTCCAACAGGCACTGGAGCAAGAATGGCAGACTATAACCGAGCAGCTGCTCAACCAACTGATCCAGAGTATGCCAACCCATTGTGCGGCCTGCATACATGTGCATGGTGATCATATCACATATTTATGTCTGAGTACATGTGGAGGAAACAGTGGCATTTTGTAGCACGTTTTGTTCTGTGACGGTTTTCTCAACTTGTCACCAATACCATGGACTTTTAGATCTATGTCGTGTGTGTTCCCTATGTGCCTATGCTATTGGCGCCAGTTTTTTTTAGTGCCACATTCTGCAATTATCCTTAATTTATGAGTACCACAATGACAGCAAATTAACAACTGCATAACAATGCAGAAATATTCATAATACAGCATACGGTTTCGATAACTGCATAAAGAAACAGAAAATATACATTTAATGATGACTGATACCTTGAAAAATCTGCAGTACATAGTTTACAAAATAAATAACCATCTAGATGCTAATATCTCACTACATTTTATAATGGCAAGGATGGAATAAATAACCGATATTCATAGATTTTTATTCACTATTTTATGGTGACAATAGTGCAATTCTATCCAGCTCCTCATCGTCATTGTAGTCGGAATCAGCACTCAGACCGTATTCATGGTCATTAAAAACAAAAATTTACTTAATGTTTTTGTCCACAATTTTGTGCAAAAATATGGTTTAAGGTGTAACAATGTGCGCCATTTCTAACAGGACTTTGCATTTGTCTAGTGCTTTGTTACAGAAGCCAGTTCTTTACAGAACTTTTAGTAACTTCCGAAAGTTCACTTTCTTTTAATGATACTAATTAACTTTGCTACTGTAGGATACTCTTTCCTGTTGTAAAGATACATATGCCTGCAAGCTGCATCAGTCTTCCAAGAATCTGTGCCTGTGACAGGGCGAGACTGTATTTCCTACTTTCCAGGGCTCGCTAAAATATATCACCTGATCAGGACGGCTCTGAATCATTACGGCTCACATCTACATCTTTTTTTACTTTTACAATAACATTCCCTTGCTTACTACTGCTTTTACACTACTTCCAAGATCTTTTGATGTTTGTTCCACAATTTTGTCAGCAGGAACTGATAGCTGGCCATGAATACTTGCATATTCTTTCTCCTGCTCTTAAAGCTCACAAGTTCTCTGTAGCAACTTCGGTGCTGCGCTGTCTAGCAGCACACATTGACACACAGGATTGTCACTAGGCCAACTAAGTTTTTTCAGTGTCATTTTCTAAATCACGGTGAAACATAGCACAGTAAAACGCAAGAACACGGTAGAAACCATACACAATGCACATCATTTATATTCACAGCAAAGGAGGCAGGCATACATGCGAGCTTTGACATCACGACTGCCAGAGATAACCACACTGTGATTGGTTCATGCCCCCCCCCCCCCCCCCAATTGAACACCACATGCTTCTTGTGCTTCACACATGCTTCTTGTACTTCACACATGCTTCTTGTACTTCACACATGCTTCTTGTACTTCACACATGCTTCTTGTACTTCACACATGCTTCTTGTACTTCACACATGCTTCTTGTACTTCACACATGCTTCTTGTACTTCACACATGCTTCTTGTACTTCACACATGCTTCTTGTACTTCACACATGCTTCTTGTACTTCACACATGCTTCTTGTACTTCACACATGCTTCTTGTACTTCACACATGCTTCTTGTACTTCACACATGCTTCTTGTACTTCACACATGCTTCTTGTACTTCACACATGCTTCTTGTACTTCACACATGCTTCTTGTACTTCACGTATTAACCTGTTACGCTACCAACTTTAAACACATATGTCAAGTGTAACATTTTAATGACCTGGGCACAGCATTGCCCCTACAATCTGTACATGAAAAGGTGCCATAACAATTAAAAATTAATTTGGCATAGCTCCTTCTTGCATCTCCAATCATGTAAAGCAATTTCATTCTTGCTGTAGCTTTACAGATGACTTATTTTCAGTCACATACCTCTGGTACCACCAACAGCATTATGCGCTTTGCAGTTTAAAGAAAGCAACAATGCTCTTCACTGTAACGGCACTTCTATCAATGTATAGCATATAGGTTAAAAAATGTAATATTTTTTCTTCGCCCCAACTTTGACAATTATAAATAAAGCACAACGTAAATTCAGAACTGTATTACGTAATGAACAAATCTCCGCCAAGTATTTTGATGCTTATTACATACACCCAACACACAAAAATAAATGTTTGTTAATCTTCTACGGATTCCTATACCATGCACCTAATTATAATGGCTTCTTTGGGAGAAAGAATCACCTACCATCACTGTACGTGTGGAAGTGAAATTGCCCCAGTTCTTGAGTTAAGCAATCATATTTTGTATATACTTGATTCAATATTTGAATAATTATTTCTATAAATATATTTTGGGGGTAATATATCCCAACCATCCCGCAGGCGAGGGCGGGACGACATGATATGAAAAAATATTTGATAATTAAAGATATCAATGCCAAATTATACTTTCAGGGTCACTAAACATTTTACTGCCAACTGCCTGGCCACAGTGGTCAACACCAGCTCCCTTCAGATCAGGAAAGTGCTGTCAGGCTTGGCTGGCACTTGGATGGGAGACAGCCGGGATGTGGTGAGCAGCAAGCAGGGTGCACTTCGTCCTTATGAGGCCAACTGAGGAGCTACTTCAGTGAGAAGTGGTGGCTCCAGTCACAAAAAATGAAAACAGGAGTGTGGTAGACTAACCACATGCCCCTGCATACCCACATCCAGTGACAGATGTATCAGCTGATTGACACTGCAGTCAGTCAGCACTGGTAAGACTACAGAGCCTTGTTCAGATGGGAAAAAGAATGGAGACTGGGTTTAATGTCCCATCGACAGCTTGGTCACTAGAGATGGAGCACAGACTTTAATTGTTGTAAGGATGGGGAAGGAAACTGGCTGTGCACTTTCAAAGGAACCATTCTGTTTGCCTGTGGGAGCCCCATTACCACTGGGTATGAGTGATGAGAAGTAATAACACATATAAACATCCGAAAACAATCTTGTTATTTCTTTCCTGTACTCGGTGAGCTGATTAAATAGTATTAAGCACAATCTTCCTCCCTAATGATGTTCAATGTGTCAACCACACATTTTCAAGTCTAAGATCATGGGTATGCAGGCAAAGCCATCAAAAAGCTTGTCACCACGTAATTTGTATGTAAGGCATTGCATAAATACAGACATACTTGGCACAGTCAAACATATTCTAAAAATCAAATTACTTGGAACCTATGATGATAACACCTTTAAATATTAAAATTTTAAAATATCAGGTCACATTTTGAAACTGGGTTTCCAACACATATGGTAACAACTACACAATGTGCAATGTACACAAATCATTACATTAAACAAAATGCCACCTTTCACAGTAACACGATACCCGACTACACAACATACCACCACCACGAACTGCTTAAAAAAGGAGTGCCAACAGCATCATCAGTGGTCAAGCCACTATGGCAGTATCACAAACTTAACTAAGCCTTTCAATTCCCCTCAAATAATTTGCACCCTGTCATGCTTACCACAGTTTGAAAGTCATTCACTACAAATGTAAAATTATTAAAATCAGTTGGTAGAGTGTAATATTGCAAAGCCCTCAAATCTTGGTTGTGTTGGCAGACTAATTTGAACAGCAGCCCAAGGTCTACGTCAGATTGGAAAGTGGTAACCTGTGAGTTGGCGAAGCCAACAAATGTAAATACCAAATAAAGGTTCTAATGAAGTGACCTGTAACGCAGCATATACTCCAGGTTTGCAGCACACTTAAATACACTTTATAAATTCAGAAAAATTCTTTACCATTTGGCTCCTGCAAACATGCTTGCTACAGTAGCAGCTGAGAACAGACAATCACCTAATAGGCTATTTCAGACAGCATAGGAGCCTGTGTATATTTTCTACCCGGGCTGTTATTATCCAAGAGCCCTACCTCATCTTTTGCACTGGAGTGTTTCCCACAAAGTCTCTTGATAGATATGCCACCACTGAGGTAAACAATGATTAAAAAACATTTCTGAGTTCAAAATTAAGCTGCAAATTCACAATTGTTACAAATGCACAGATGTAAAGATGGCTTTTCCTTCAATAGATTAATCCAGATTTGGTGTTCCATTCTAAAGTTATATCACTTTTTGATTCTTCATATTCGGAAGAATTATTAATTACACTTGTTGAAACTTGAGACAGGAGTGCTACACCTGCTGAGGCAGGCAATTTAGGATTGAAGCTTTCGAAACCTATGGCTGAGTTATCACTCATGTCAACATCAAACAACACATACAGACTGTCACACTCGTTCGTATATCCATGATCTCTTCATGTGGAACCATAATGCCTAATTTTCTTTATAGAAAATGAAAAAAACAGAAAAATCCTGAGTATTAAACAGATGTAAATCAAAACCTAATGAAGCAACACACGATCACAACAATAAACCGACCAAAACACAATGTAGTGGTCAAAACTAATGAGATCCGGTACAGGCACTGTGAGCTTGAGCTCATTACAGCACTGAAGTACCTGAGTGGTGAAGTTCAAGGATCAGCAAGGACACCCAAGTTAACTCAGTATTAGCACTGAAGGGAAACAAGAGCAGACTAACTCAAACAGCATCTGTAGAGCGGCAAGCATGAAAATTTCACTATCTACAGCAGTCAAAAATTTCACAACTACACTACCTTCCTCAATATTATCTACTGTTAAACAGTTTTAAGACAATGCTTACTGACGATTTCTGTCAGTCAGAATCAACCTGTGTGTTGATAAGTTTCAAACCATTCATTTCCATGCGAACTAGTTACATTGTGGAAATATTAGTCAATAATAAAAATAAACTGCAAAACGACACTCTGCAGGGAGGAAAATAACTACATTCAGTTATCCACGTCTTAACTAACACCAGAACACTTCTACACTTCAGAGCATATACGAAACAACTGCTTAAACAGCCACCTAAAATGAGCATCCCAATAAGAAACAAAAAATAGACACCTTATAACAAAAATATACAAAATATAACAAATGTGAAAGCACATCTGCTCTCCAGGACCATAATAAAAGTAGGTTGAAAACTAACCACTTATAAATATCGAAACCAAACAACTGGGTATCTGACATGTTTACATCTAAAAATGATGCACCCTGGTTAATCCGTTAATAAATTATTAAGCTAATCAGTCTCCTAACTAAAGAAACTACTTTAGGGAATGGAATCATTTAACTCAATAGTAACATTTGGAGATAGCATGCAGATTTCAATGTCATTCAGCACTATAATAAAAAGTGCAATACCATAGCTCATTGTTACACATTCAAATACACAAAGATTACCATGCTTAGTTACACATGCTCAAATGTGAAAACAACTAGTACAAATCACCAGGAACACACAAATGACTATGTAGTCTATGAAAACTTCACATTACTTTCAGGTAAATTTTAGTAAGCTGATTGGATGCAGACTTGCAACGCCCCCTATCAGCCATTCCCTGTAGCATTAGTTATTTGTAACGATTAGAAACTACGCGTCAACACCAACCTAAGCAAGTAATATACCTGAAGCGCATTTTCCATTGTGAGCCGGAATTTAGTGCAAGTCCCCCACGAGTCAAAGGTACAGCTTACATTTATCTTCAATGTAACGGAAGTATACGAATATCCGAACAAGTCTTAAAAGTGCTATTAATCACAGTGAAATTTGTCAGTGCACATTAACACACTATTCAGCGTCGTGTACTGCAGGGCCATGGCTCTGCTGTATTCGCGACGCGGTAAGGACTACGCAAAAAATATCGATTTTGCTCGAGTAGCCCTGAAAGATGGCCGGTGACGGCCGAAATATATAGAAGTGATACACTTGCAAACTGTGAACCCTACTTACAATCCGAACCACTACTCTCTACATCACATTCGACAAATTACACTCATCCTTAAGGTGGCTGTCCTCCATTACAAATTCCAAGGCCGGCCATTCCAGCTGAAGCGACACGAATAAGTATTAATACAATTATTACTGCACGCCACTCCTAGACGTTTATTGTAAAAGACGATTTAAAACACAGAAAAACACAATAATTACGGTAACACTCAAGCAAACAATGCAACACAAAAGCATGGCGCTCAGCCACACTTGGTACCCATTTTAAACGACAAGATCGAACGAAAAACATAGTTATTATAATTGATTTATTGCTTATTTTTATATTGAATTCGTACCTGTCTCGCACGTTGAAGGGCGGCAGCAAAAGCTGAACTTTGACTGAAATTTGATGGCGGCGCAACCGCTGAATAATCACTCATGTTGAACCATGAAGCAGAATAGGGAAAATGGCGCCTTCCTCAATGACCGATCTAGGCTGTTTGCCGCCAGGGGCGCTAACATGACGCCAACATCACCTCACGTGATCAGCCGCCATTCCAGTTGCCGCCCATTTCAAATTCCGACATGATGCGATGCATATCATGCCGAAGGACTCACGAAACGAGAACTAATTATTTGGGTCATCATTCTGTGTAATACCGTTTAAGACTTTTTCCCCTTGTGTGTCACAATTATTGAATTGCTTAACGGTATTTCCATACTTTATTCGCACTGCGAAGTTGTGGAGATTGCTCTAACAGTGGCATAAACACTCCGGTACGGTGACAATTCATTTAAGGTGACATATTACAATGTATTTCCTTTAAAAAACATTTCAGAGTTCCTTTTTTCATAAGCTGCTATTTCGCTGTATTTCGCATTGATTTTGGAATCCGCAGAACATTTATGTTCCCTACGTATGTCATTCTGTGCAGAGATAATAGTCACAAATCGATTATAAAAATACTTAGGTCGATTCACATTGGCATTTCCACACGTAAAGCCAGGTTCACACACGCAACGAAAGTATCGTCACAAGTCAAGTCATTCTGGAGTGGCGCTGTGAGCAACCGTTCACACAGGACGCCACAAATTCTTCGTCATTGCACAGTTTGCAAAATGGCGTCACCTGTCTCAGCTGATTAAACGGCTGTACATATTACTAAATAAGATGTTTTGGAAACATAATAAATGTAAAATATTACTCAACAAAGTGTTTCTCGTCTCTCTTGTCTCAACTACATGTTTTAAGAACGGGTCTGCAGCTTCAAACCAAGCAAGGCTGGGTTTATAAATACCGTCTGTAGACGCACCACTCTTAAGTGATTTCAGTACATTTTTATGTTCATTCATGTAAGCATCTCAAATGCATCGAATTTTTAATTTTGTTGTAGTTACATCAATTCCAGATACATATTCACGCATGCTTTTTTTTACTATTTCAATTAATGCAGCATCTCTGACATTTCTGTCTTTGTATGATTCGCTTTTGTGGTTCCAAAGGCATTCTCGTTCTTGATACACCTCCAAGAATCTCATAATTGTCGCTGTTGACCACTTTTTCGACATATTAATAGCAAAAGCACTATCTGCGAACGAATACGCACTAGAAAGGTTTGAATCCAGCCTCGAGGTAGCAATCGAATGACGTTATTCGATTGTGGAGAAGGCAAAATGGCGCAACAAAGTAGAAACAAGTTCAACTTTTTGTGGCGTGACAAACGTTGCGCTTCTTAAATGGCGCCACCGAAAACTAGGAGATCACACATGCAACTACAAAACAACTGCAGCTCGCCATTAGCAGTGGCGACACTTTTGTTGCCTGTGTGAACCCGGCTTAAGGATCTATCTCTACCGGAGTCTGTGCATGCAATAAATCGTCGCGAATCTCGTTCGACCAAACGGCAAAGTTCAAATCTACTGCTGGCCTGCCATTTGTTGATGCAGGAAAAAACTTTCAGTGGCTACCGTCTAACAAAGGACAACCAGGAGCTAAAGCCCGGTTCACACATGCAAGTAATGTGGCGCCATAGCTTGTGGTTCTCTGTAGTGGCATCGTCAGCTGCCTTTCACACAGGACGCCACAAATACTACGTAGTTACACAGCTTTCAATATGGCGTCACCTGAAATCATATCAGCGAGTGAAGGTTATGGTATTAGACAAGAGATACGAATAAAGAAGACGAAAACCAAATGTTGGATCCGAAAATAGATTCTGCACCCAGAGAAATCAGGGGCCACAAACACATTTATAAAAGAAATAACACTGGGAGCCGAAACTGCCATCTGCATTGCAAACTAACCAACAGCTGCCGAGTAAATATCGTCTGTAAGCACGCCACTCTTCCAAGACATTAAAATTGTATTGTATTCGTTGATATAGGCATTTTGAATGACTAATTTTTAGTTTAATAGCTGCTACATCACACTCAAGAGCTATATCCTGCATATAATCCACAATTCATTCGACGATTGGTCTCACAAAGTTGATACTACTCACCTTTTTGGTTACATGTATTATGATTATTTATTTCACATACACACTCATATACAGCTGCAGAAAATGAAACATAGATTACTGTTCTTGTCTTTTCAAAAGTTGCGAAAGTGTACCTGCCAAACATTTTTTATTCTTTTCAGTGATAAAATGAAAACATGCTAAAATCGAATGGAGTACAACAGCAATTACTCCAAGGTACCATGACAGGATGCTCGTGTTCCGAAATACTGCCACCAGGGAGGAGCATTGGAAGGAAAGTGGCCCAACAAAGTACAACAAAGTTGAACGTTTTGTGGTATAACATAAATTCCATCTCTTAGGCTACGCCATTAAAAACTGGTAGTCCACACCTGCAACTGCAGTATGCCACTAGCTGTGCTGATACTTTTATTGCATGTTTGTGAATCCGGCTCAACTCGTAATGCAGGTAATTCTGCTGTTTTCACACCTATACTTAAAAAATGCTAACAGTGTATCGGAAGAGGAAAGAATGGTTTAAATGAACGGCAGTATACATACATTAATTTACTTCAAGAGTTACACAGCGGACCTGATGACTGGCGAAATTATTTCTAAATGGACATGGAGTTATTATAGCAGTCTTTTGAGACCTGTAATTCCTCATATAGCACCGCAAAATACTTGTATGAGGAGAGTAATTTCACTACATGCCGACTGATAACGATATTCCGACACCTGACAAAAGGAAGAAGTTACAAGGTTTTGCAGTTTTCGACACTGATGCTGATGTCCAAAGGAGCACCTAGGTAAATAATAACTGACACAAGCTAAGCGATGTTTACTGTTACTGTCCTGGAGAAGGATTTCATGAAGACATGTAAAATATCTCAATTATGTAATATGTTAGTTGTGCAAAGTTATAGGCAATATTTTTAAAGTTTTACGTTTGTTTTGAAATCGATATACAATAACAAGTAATAGGAGTGGCCAAGAAGGTTTCTTATACTTTACTGCTGAGTGTCTGGGCATTTTCAATTCCTATTTATTCAATTTACACTGAATTCTAAATGGGGATTCACAGTCTACAACACTCCGTCTGCAGGCCACAAGTGGCCCATCGGGACTATCCAACCGCTGTGTAATCCTCAGCTGAGGATACGCATAGGATTGGCATGTGGTCAGCACACCGCTCTCCCAGTAGTTCTGATGGTTTTCTTTGACCGGAGCCGCTACTAATCGGTCGAGTAGCTGCTAAGCTGGCATCACCAGGCTGAGTGCACCCCGAAAAATGGCAACAGCTCATGGTGACCTGGATGGTCACCCAACCAAGTGCCAGCCACGCTCGAAAGCGCTTAACTTCGGTGATCTGATGTGAATCGGTGTATCCACTGCGGCAAGGCCATGGCCATAGTCTACAGGATGTTAGGAAATTGCTGCTACAAACTTCTAGGACCTGCAGAGGGCAGTGAGTACATAATATTTTGAATAGGACCGAAGCCTGGAAATGTGGTAAATTCTGTGTGTCTGATTCCACTCGTCAGATCTGAGCAGTGACATCATACTTAAGGCAAAGATACTACATATAGACAATTAATGAAAGCAATGTATCATACTGTAATTTAATGGATGTAGCATATGATAAAATTGCAATCACATTCACTCAGTTATTTACTTAGTCATGATTTATATCGAAACGAAAGGAAGATACCGAAAATAATTAAGAACAAGAATTGAAAACAAATTTTCATGTCTGGCAAGAAGTATTCTCGTAATTATTCTCGACTAGAAAAGCACAGAGAACCTCTATACAGCATTACAGTAAAACACATGGTGAAGTCATACTGTTGCACCGTAGTGTTAATTTTATTATTAATTATTGAATCCAACAGGGGAAGCGCAGTAAAGTTGCGGTTTTGGGTGGAGAGAAACTAAAATGTGTCAGAAAAACGGGAAAATGAAACGAATGACAACAAATACTTCATTGCACACAAGTGATGAAAAAAATCATCGAATGGCCTCAGTCGATAACTAGAATTGACCTCCTATATTTGTCTATTCTAGTTACCGATTCCAGCCATTCGATTTGAACTGACAAATATAGGAGGTCAATACTAATTACTGACATGAACTATTTGATGGTTCATAATTTTGGACATTTTTCCATTAAATCTGTTTTTGTAGGATTTCTAGATTTCTCATCGATCTCAAAACTACTGAAAAAACTAATAAATATTGTAGATACAGCTTTCAATTTTTTCTCTTTTTCATAGCAATGAAGAGGGCAATACTGTATGCAGAAATCCTGCAAGACTTTATTGCACACACTCGATGTTAAAACGACCTCAATAACAAACAGTGAAATGGTTGGAATCGGTAACTAGAATTAACCTATATAGGTCAGTTACAGTTATCGATTCCAGTATTTGTTAGACTCTACTTTTTGTCAGTGTTTGTTAGGTGTTTATTGGTCCTGTTAGATTTAACAATTAGTATTAAAAGATATGACTTCATCATGTGCTATACTGTACTGGATTTAAAAATTGTTTGTGCTTTTCTTACTTGCATAAATTACGATATTAATTTATTTCATATATGTATACTTCTCTTTTTGTGTTCTTATTTATTTTTGTTACCTTTAATTCTTGTTGGTCTAATTTGTGGCTAAGTAATTAATCATGTGAACCTTGTTTGTAATTTAATCTAATGCTACATTCGTTTGTTTATGACTATGAGCAGTTGCTTTCAAAGATTGCCCCTATGTACCGTCTCTACCTTAGATATGACATCATCACTCAAAGCTTATGAGTGGAATCGGACACTAGAATTAACCCTTGGAAGCATACTATTTCCATTATATGACAGTTTCAATTCAGATGTATAACTCATCCACTTCTGTTGAGGAATTGAATTAGGAATGATCCACTACAATTATTAGGTAACAAATCGAAAGAAAACATTTATTTATCACTTAGCCACATAAATATTACGCATTAACATTAATCCAAAGCAAAAAAGAACCCAGCATACAGTACATATACATAAGTACTGGTGCATTACAATGGCGCCTTGATGTGGCGACCACCAACGTTGTTACAGACATTGTATGTACGAAGCATGTTCCAGTACACACTCTCCATCCCACCTGGTGTCTCTTAGTTTCTAGTGCACAGCTGGATCTCATACCAGCAGCTCTTCCTCTGTCTCTATAGGAGTCTTGTAACAAGGCAGATGTTAAGTGATATCAGGTGACCATCAGACGTAGTACACTTCATCCCGTCAGGCCTATATATAAATAAAAAACACAATTAATCTACCTTTCTGCAAGTAGACTGAATATTCCGAACGACCGATTTTTTAATCATGGACTTTCAGGAACTGCCTTCAACTAGAGTGTGGTAGGTGTTAGGTAGTTGTTTCATCAACACTGCTTTACACTGCCTAGCAAGTATCTGCTACCACAAAGTGAAGTAACATCGGCAAAATCCTATCGAGGTATGTGGACTGAACGATAACATTAACAATAACATAGACGACCGTCCCCGCCCCGCCACAATTGGTGCATTTAGCGTCTGGGAAACTTCAAGTTCAAATGAGTGCAAACTTCAAAAGCAGCAGTGCAGCTAACCCGAAAAGGAACGACCCACAAGTGCATAAATAAACTTTGATAGAAAGACAGAGAAACCATATGATCAGGGGAAGATGATTCAGAAAGGAATGCAATAGCGAAGTGGAAGATTTAGTGGCTAGAACAACCGATGGAGAAGGCGGTTGATGACATCGGCAACAGCTGAACAGCGCGTGACAACGAGCAGCAGCAGCCAGCACTGCGGCAGTTGGCAGCAGTGGATGGAGTGTGGACCCAGAAACTACATTTACGGGGACAGAGATTGGCGAACGGATCCTCTGTAACATCTCGTTGTGCTGACGATGATCAAGAAAAGATACGTTGTATTCTACTTCGTTTGGCGTGTGTGTGTGGAAAGAAACTTGTGAACGTGGCGGAAAATAATAACCCTGCTATAGTAGACGAGAATGTGGGGGTATATTTTGAGAAAGTAATACATGTAGATGATGCAGTGACTGGTGAATTTAGTTTTGATGCATCACAAGGAAATGATACAGGCTTGCCAGATTCGATGCATGCTAATAAGGGACAGACAATGAGCAGAACACGGTGGAAACTGATATCAAGTTTACACTGTATTGTGTTGAAAGACTAAAAAGTGAATCGAACGTTGAAAACTCCAAATCTATTCCTATTCAGGAGGAAAAAAGTGAAGCAGAATCTGAGGTTAATGTTAAGCTTACACCTACTACTATTACATACCTAAAACAGGGACCATTGCCAGTTGCTTGTGAGCAGAAAGATATTGTTTCAGTAATGTTAGCAGATATTTTGAAACATGTGGGGGATATGAATATCAAAATGATTGGCTTGGCTTCTGAAATTAAAATTTCATTAAGCTGTGATATTAACAATAAAATGAAGGAAATGGGTTCTGACATAAGGAATTCTTTAAGTTCTGAGAGAAAAGAGTTGAACACTGAAATAAATGGGTTGCATACTGAAGCTGATAGATTGGCTTCTGAAGTTAATCAAAGATTTACTAAAATGTCAGTAGAAATGGATTCCAGAATGGAAAACAAAATTTCTTAATTAAGAGATTCATGAAAAAAAGATATGACTTTGTTTAGCGACAGTGTAAATAGTGAAATTAGTAAAGTAAAACAAGAATATAATAATGCTGTTGTAACAGTAAAAAATGAATTGACATCTCAGATTGAGCAACTTGCTGATGACATCAAACAGCTAGGGGAACAAGTACATGCAGATTTAAATAAAATGGAGGAACAAGTAAATAATGCACAAAAACAATGTGAGGATAGTCACACTGTAATGGGAAAAGAAAGCAAGGAAGGAAATGATGTGTGTGAGAAATTTTGTGTGGAATTGTGTGCTAAATTTACTAACCTGGAAATTAACATAACCCAGTTTAATAGTACTGTAGGTGAACAACTGCGTAACCATGATGGTAGACTAAAAAGAGTAGCACAAAGTGTTAATAACAGTAGTGACTATGTAATATCCAATGGTGGTGTAGAATCCTCAGAAATTGCGTATGTGACACATCAGCAGTTTTTGTGATTTGATCCAAGTAAAAATGTACATCTTAAAGAATTATGGGTGATTTTGAGAACGTTTTGCCCAAATCATGGAAGGATAAGGAAAAATTTGGCTTCATAGCATCATATTTGATGGGTGAAACTACAGTGTGCGGAAATTGGGCAGTAGATAAATATGTCAAGATAGAGGAAATAGGCATTTTTTGAGGACTCTTGGAGCAAACGAAAGCAGATGGAAGTTTTAAACAAATTCTGGTCATGTGAAAAATATGATCCGAAGAAAGATATTATTCAGAGGTTTGTGCAAAAATGGGTCACAACTTAGTCATATTTGAGCTCTAAAGTGGAGATGGAACAGATCATTATGGAGGCAGAGAAGAAGTTGCCTTTGTACTGGCGTAACGAAATAATCTCGGCAGCTAGGGATGACATTGATAAATTTATTCATTATCTTGAGAAGGTAGAAAATCTCCTAAAGGAGGAGCAGAATGCTAGGAAGGATTATAGGCCTCCCATTAAGCATAATGAAAACAGAGTGGAGGCACGTGTAAGTCGAATACGAGTGCAAAGATCCAGTAATTACAGAGGCAGGTACCGAGGGCAAGGGGTCCTGTTGGAAGTAGACATAATGACAGAGATCCGAAGAAAGATATTATTCAGAGGTTTGTGCAAAAATGGGTCACAACTTAGTCATATTTGAGCTCTAAAGTGGAGATGGAACAGATCATTATGGAGGCAGAGAAGAAGTTGCCTTTGTACTGGCGTAACGAAATAATCTCGGCAGCTAGGGATGACATTGATAAATTTATTCATTATCTTGAGAAGGTAGAAAATCTCCTAAAGGAGGAGCAGAATGCTAGGAAGGATTATAGGCCTCCCATTAAGCATAATGAAAACAGAGTGGAGGCACGTGTAAGTCGAATACGAGTGCAAAGATCCAGTAATTACAGAGGCAGGTACCGAGGGCAAGGGGTCCTGTTGGAAGTAGACATAATGACAGAGATCGAAACGCTGAATATAGACAACAGCAGTCCGCTGACTGGTCGGAGTGGCGTAGACAGCCAGCCGAAAGAAACTTCAGTGGCAATGACAGTGTAGGAGATAGAGAAAATCAATAACAGTCTGTAATTGTGCTGGCGTTTGCAGGCTGCTGCAGCAAAACCTTTTATAAGGCAGCCACCAGCTGCACATCTTGGGGTTGGTGTAGTAGAAACAGATGTTGCAGAGGAGAGGGGCACTGTTAAAATATGCATTTTTCAGTGAAGTTTAGTAGATTTTTGCGAAAGAAATGGTCATAACAGCGATTCCAGGAACCACATTAATGAGGAACAGCTATTAGAAAATAACGATTCGGAATAGGATGTTAGTGTGAGTGACACTGCAATGTAGATGAGGAGCTTCCAGTGAACTGTGGAATTAGCGCTATAATAGGAGAAACGGTGTAGGAGGTACCTGGGGAAGCATATAGAAGGGCAGAGGAAGTTTTACATAGATTAGATGTAGTACCTGATAGTGGCGAAGAAGGAACGGAAGTGGAGGAAGCAGGGGGTTATTTTTATAGTTCTGACAACACGATAGGAAGGGTTGCAGAATCCGATATTATTATTAAAGAAGGAGAGTGTTTGGAGTAGTGTTTTGATTTGTCAGCAGTCGACAGACTAATTAAAGCTGCCACATTTAAAGAGGAAGAAGACTCCGTAAATATGTGCATAATTTCCACAGAAGGCGTAGGATTCAATAGATGTGATGTATTGCAAGATTTATTAGATGAACCTGAGTCTGAAGTCAGAGAGAAAACTACAGGACCGCCTATAGTAGAAGTTACTATTTTTAATGAGAAAGTTCCTTGTTTACTGGATAGAGGTTCCAATTTATGTGCAGTGTCACAGGATTTTTTGAATCCTCTCCATGCTGATAAGGATGTGGTTATAATGACAGTGTATCATATAAATATTATTGTAGCCACAGGGAAAAGTAAGAATGTAGTTAAACATGAAGTTATGCTACCTGACGGGATCGGTGATGTACAGTTGGACCAGAATTTTCTGATAATAAGTCGCTTAAGGGTGGAAATTCTGGTGGGAGCAGATTTCTTACAAAAGAACAAAGGAATAGTGGATTTTGGATTAGGTTAGATTAGATTAGTACTTGTTCCATAGATCATGAATAAGACACTTTGTAATGATGTGGAACGTGTCAGGTTAACAAAAGGTGTCTATACAAGATATTAGACTAGACAAAATATTATATGGCACTCAATATTTTTAATTTTTTGTGGAGGTGGGAAATTACTCACTTACTATATCCAAAAATTCATCTAATGAGTAGAAGGAGTTGCCATTAACCTAGCTATCTGTCAGACTATTGATGCTATTAGATAAGTGACCTAAGACATTTGTGGCAGCATAATTTACCCCCTTCTGAGCCAAAGTTAGATTTAACCTCGAGTAGTGAAGATCTTCCTTTCTCCTAGTGTTGTAGCCATGTACACTGCTATTACTTTTGAATTCGTTCGGACTGTTAATAACAAATTTCATAAGTGCATATATATATATATATATATATATATATATATATATATATATATATATATATATATATAGTGAGGCTGTAGTGAAGATTTCTAGCTCTTTAAATGTGTGTCTGCAGGATGATCTTGGATGATCTCCAGCAATTATTCTGGTTACACACTTTTGTGCAATGAACACTCTTTTACTCAAAGATGAGTTACCCCAGATGCCATATGAAAGAAGAGAATGAAAATAGGCATGGTAAGCTAATTTACTCAGATTTATATCGCCAAAATTTGCAATGACCCTAATAGCATAAGTAGCTGAACTCAAACGTTTCAGCAGATCCTCAGTGTGTTTTTTTCCAGTTCAACCCCTCATCAATGTATACACCTAGAAATTTTGAATATTCTACATTAGCTACCGATTTCTGATCGAAGTCTATATTTATTAATGGGTTCATTCCATTTACTGTGTGGAACTGTATATACTGTGTGTTTTGTCAATGTTTAATGATGGCCCATTTGCAAAGAACCACTTCCTGATTTTCTGAAAAACATCGTTTACAATTTCACCAGTTAATTCTTATCTTTCGGGTGTGATAGCTATACTTGTATCATCGGCAGAAAGTACCAGCTTTGCATCTTCGTGAATATAGAATGGCAAGTCATTAATATATATTAAGAACAGCAGAGGACCCAAGACCGAACCTTGTGGCACCCCATTCTTGATTGTTCCCCATTTTGAGAAATCACTAGATTTTTGCATATTATGTGAACATAATTCTGGACGTAACGAAGCTGTCGTAGTGGTGTAGGGCAGAACAGTAGCTATTCCTTTTGTTGGTAAAAGGCAATATGAATCCGATGAGAAAAGTGATATGCCTATACGTTACTACAGAAAGAATGAGGATATTGTGGGGTATAATGAGTATGGAAGGAAGTAGATATTTCTGAGGTAGAAAACATCCGAATAAGAATTAACATAAAAGTACAGGGATTATATGATTTGACAGAAACACCAAAGGATGAGCTAAAACAAATTTTGAGAGGGCATCAGAATGTGTTTTCTGACCAGCCAGGACTAGTTCGCGATTACAAATGTTATATAATTGTGAAAGAGGATGCACATTTCTTCCAAAAGCCGTTAGGTGTTGCGGAAGTACATAAGGAAGCTGTGAGAGATATGATTCAGAAGAGGGCCTTTGAAGAATTTAAAGGGGCGCTGCTAAGCAGTCAGATCTTAAACCATCCTGACTTTGCCAAGCCTTTATTTCTTCGATCAGATACACGTGGTTCTGGTCTGGGGGTGGAACTGTTTGAAACTAAAACAGAAGGACAAAACTAAGTTCACAAAACGATCGCATTTGCTAGTCGATAGTTGCAACAGGTGGAAAAGAAGTATGACATTTCGGAACTGGAAGCTCTAGCAATTATAATTGGGCTACAGAATTCTGAACATTATCTATTAGACCACAAAGTAATAGCTTACAGGGCCATCAGGCTTTAACATACGTTACTGGTCATTGAAATAGCTACACCAAGAAGAAATACAGATGATAAACAGGTATTCCTTGGATAAATATAATAGAACTGACATGTGATTACATTTTCACGCAATTTGGGTGCATAGATCCTGAGAAATCAGTATCCAGAACAACCACCTCTCGCCGTAATAACGGCCTTGATACGCCTGGGTATTGAGTCAAACAGAGCTTGGATGCCATGTACAGGTAAAGCTGCCCATGCAGCTTCAACACAATACCACAGTTCATCAAGAGTAGTGACTGGCGTATTGTGACGAGCCAGTTGCTCGGCCACCATTGATCAGACGCTTTCAATTGGTGAGAGATCTGGAGAATGTACTGGCCAGGGTAGCAGTAGAACACTTTCTGTATCCAGAAAGGCCCGTACAGGATATGCAACATGCGGTCGTGCATTATCCTGCTGAAATGTAAGGTTTTTCAGGGATCGAATGAAGGGTAGAGCCTCGGGTCATAAAACATATGAAATGTAACGTCCACTGTTCAAAGTGCTGTCAGTGCGAACAAAAGGTGACCGAGAAGTGTAACCAATGGCACCCCATACCGTCAGGCCGTGTGATACGCCTGTAAGGCGATGACGGATACACGCTTCCAATGTGGGTTCACTCTGATGTCGCCAAACACGGATGCGACCATGATGATGTCGTAAACAGAGCCTGGATTCATCCGTCGTCGAGTGCACCATCGCAGGAGCTCCTGTCTGTGATGCAGCATCAAGGGTAACAGCAACCATGGTCTCCGAGCTGATAGTCCATGCTGCTGCAAACGTCGTCGAACTGTTCGTGCAGATGCTTGTTTTCTTGCAAACGTCCCCATCTGTTGACTCAGGGATCGAGATGTGGCTGCCAATCCGTTAGAGCCATGCGGATAAGATGCCTGTCATCTCGACTACTAGTGATACGAGGCCGTTGAGATCCAGCACGGCGTTCCGTATTAACCTCCTAAACCCACCGATTCCATGTTTTGCTAACAGTCATTGGATCTCGATCAACACGAGCAGCAATGTCGCGGTTCGATAAACCGCAATCGCGATAGGCTACAATCCGACCTATATCAAAGTCGGAAATGTGATGGTACGCATTTCTTCTCCTTACACGAGGCATTACAACGGCGTTTCACCAGGCAACACTGGTCAACTGTTGTTTGTGTATGAGAAATCGGTTGGAAACTCTCCTCATGTCAGCACGTTGCAGGTGTCCCCACTGGCGCCAACTTTGTGTGAATGCTCTGAAAAGCTAGTCATTTGTATATCACAGCATCTTCCTCCTGTCGAATAAATGTCACATCTGTAGCACGTCATCTTCGTGGTGTAGCAATTTTAACGGCCAGTAGTGTATTTGCAAACATGCCAACTAAAATATGGCAGACTGAAGAGCAATTTGATACAGAGATAAAGTACATGAAGGGCTCGGAGAACATTGTAGCTGATGTATCATCTAGAGATTTGAAAGAAAGTTGGCATAAATATTTTCACAATTTCCAGCAATTCTGTATTCTCTGTGTATAATAGCTTGTTTTATGTAGTCATGAGATATTTAATAGTTACTGTAAGGTAATTATTTTTTCTGTAAAGAAGAAATAAAGAAAATATTTTTAAATTATTGGAAAAAAGTTTTGTCGGCTTACTTACTTAGCAATAAGTATTGATCTAAGCACAAACTTGCTTAGGAATTCTCCCAGTACAAAATGCATATAATGATTTTTTGAAAAAGAGTAAAGCAGTAGAGCCAATTTCGGTACTGTTATTTTTGAATAATGGTTAATTCACTCTTTACTGAAAATTATTAGTACTTTATAAGACTATTTGATGAAGTGAGTTTTCTTGGAAAAGAGTTTTGTGAAAATAAGCAATAAATGTTGATTACACTAAAATTCTGGAAGGTTCCTCACAAAGTTTCCCCTTTAGATTTGAGAACAAAAGTACGAATTATGATATGTGTATATGTGTAAAGTTAGGGTGCAGAAATTGAGACTGGTGGCTTAGATGTAATGTATGTTGCAGATACGAAATTTTGAAAAACCAGATGCGACACTATAAGAAACCAGGTAAAGGACAGATGACTGGACGCTGCATCACAGTGAAGTGCCTTTGAAGCAACCAAAGTGTAAGTGAGAGAAAGAAAAAAGTTCTACCCCAGTGCTGCTACAAAAAATAAGTTTTTTCTTGTTAAAGTATGTAAAAAAGACACTATCCAAAGCGCGAAGGTTAAGAATAAGTGAAGAAAATTTCATTGTAATAATATAAAAAAAGAGACATTTTATCCACAGCGATGATTAAAGCTAGTGTTATCCTGCTAGAAAATTTTGTGGAATAACACTAATTAATTCGAACCTTTTGTACAATAATATATTTGGTTTCATCAACGCTAACATAGCGACTGTAAAGTGCATTAAGTGGTCTATTTCGTTTCAAAATGGTATTGAAATTTGTAAAGTAATTGTTTAAAGTAAAATTTAATTTTTAGGAAAACTTGAATATTTGCTGATGTAAATGGCTTGATACATATTGTTTTTTTCGTTTTTTTGGAAAAGGTTAAATGTAGAATTTGTACAAAAAATTTTGGAAATCAATTTTATTATTCGCTATCAAGTCCAAGCCTTTGAAATGTGATGTAACATCATAAAAACTGTAATATATTTTTGATATTTTGTTCATTTGAAAAAAATTGTAAGTAGAAACAATTTTCATTAAAAATCCCATAATTAAATTAGTTAGTTCAGTTAAAGAATTCAGTAATAACATTGTCATTAATGTAACGTAAATGCACTTAAACGTAATTTTAGGTTCGTTGGGGTGTGTAATACAGAAAATTATTATGAGATAACATTCATTACAATAAGGCATGCAGACATTCTAGTACGGTGGCTGTGGGATGGTTATGTTTTTTTTTTTCTTTTTGGTTTGCTCACAGCACAGCTCACACTGCCTGCTGTGTGAACTGTATAGTGTAACATTTAGTCGATACAAAGATTCATAAAGAGAATTACCTAAAAATTCTAAAACGTGTGCTTGTTTTTAGAAACCAAGTTAGGAACAATAACAGATTGACTTCCATTATCATATGAAACTGTTACAAAGTAGTCAGTGCATAAAAGTCAATTAATTAGTATTTTGTATTTAAAAGTGTATCTGGGACATACGTTAAAATTTAAAATCTCATTTTATATAAAACCTTGTACAAACGAACTGCAGAAATGTTATGTTGCAACCACGATTCAGGTGATGTATGTCTGTGTGATCATGCTTTTGTATAAAGGAAGCCATAATAGAAGTGAGAGGCGGAATTAGTTTATTGATTAATTTGAAGAATACTTCGGAATTTGCTTATTTTAATTAAACATATTACAAGAAATTGAAGTTTTGCTGACATTAATTACTATCAAATTAGTGACTGGATAAGCGATAATGATCTGGAAGGAACGTTCTGGTTGGTCATTTAGATCAACAGCCAATCACAATAAGTAGTTCTCACTCGAATTGAGTAGAGTACCTCAAGAGATTCGCTTGCTACCCACCCTATGGATAACACGATCTTAGATCGCTCCTTAAAAATACTCTGTAAGATGATGAAATAATGAGCTAATTTCGGTTCGAACATATCGTGACTGAAGCGACTGAGTTACGAATATTTTAAAGAACGTTTGGTGTTTTTAAGTTAAATAGTTTGAGAGATATGAGCTTGTAAACTTTCTGGTCATGGTATCGATTCCATGTGGCGTGATTCGTGCTCTGTATGGAATATTTTGGTGAGAACTTCTTACGAAGAAGACCACTAAAACGACCAAATGTTTAACTCGCGGATAGTTGTGAGTTTGTTATTGGTAGAAGGTGAAAATTAGTCGGGTCGGACTTGCTAAAATTCTGGCTGCTTTTTTGAGTAAATATTCCTTATGTAGACAGTGAAATTTCAATGATAAAGTTTCACCGTATTAAATACGGAATTGCTAGCCATTTCATGAGTTTCAATATAAATAAAAAACAGAGTTAATCTAATTTTAAACGCATTTATGCAAGTAGACTGAATATTACGAACGCCTGATATTTTTAATCTCGAATTTCTGGAGTTGACTTTCGACTATAGTTACGTAGCCTCTGTGTGGTAGGTATTAGGTAGTGGTTTCATCAACGCTGCATTACACGGCCTAGCACGTAACTGCTACCACAGAGTGAAGGGACTTCGCGTGAATCCTATCAAGGTAGGTGGAGTGAACGATAGCGTTAACAACAACACAAACGACCGACCCCACTCTGCCGCGTACTTCGAAATTTTGATCTTGCAGACTCAATTATTTACAGAAATGTGGTGAGAAGTATTCATAGATATGTAATACTTTCAATAATGCCTCTGTTAGGTATCTATAAAGGTATGGATCTCGTCCACTGGATCACCTTAGAGTGGAGAAGAAGAAGAATTGTTATATATGTTCAATGGATGACGTAAAAATACTATTTAATTGCATTATAAATAAATTATTTTAAAACTACCTTTCATGTATTCTTATTTCACAAACACCCTCTCTGTATGATGCTCTCATGGCACGCGTCCACTCCTGGTGAAAGCTGCACACCCCCCACCCCTACCCACTGGCCGATGTTATAGAAGATGGCTCAGTAGGCATACTTTCTCCTCAGTCCATTTCCAGCATTGTGTGTGTGTGTGTGTGTGTGTGTGTGTGTGTGTGTGTGTGTGTGTGTGTGTGTGTCTGTCTCTATCTAATAGCTGTAATGAAGATGTCATCCAGCAACAGCAGCATCGCTCGCAACAGCAGCAGCAGGTGTCCTCGCTTCAAGCAGGCTTTCGTCGAGAATAAGGTACCATCGAACCCCTTCAATGATTGGGCTTTTGTTGCTTTAATGTGCTGTGTTGGAGGAGATGAAAATCTCGAACGTAAGTAGCATTTCTATATATATGCGTGTTTGTCTGTATTTTTTTATATTTACAGATTGTTATACTGTTGTTTAGATATATTACTTAGCCAATGTCTTTCTTGCTGTTTCAGAATCAGTTAATGTTCCAAGTCCTAGTCTCTTTTCAGCATCATTAGCATCTGAATGATAGCTGGTTAAAATTACACCATGTATTCAGATCCTAGCTATGCCCTCCCAGACTTCTAATGACCCTCCTGTAAGGCTAATACCATATAGCGAAACTGATGGTGATGATGATGACGATAATGATGATGACTAAAATGATGATAACTATATTGCTGCTTCACAGATATGTTCAATCCACTTGAGTTGCCTTACGCAATATCATAACTGCCTGTAACAGCCCCCATAAAGCAATCTCAAGTTCTGAGTAATAATAACTGGAGGATAGGCTTGATGGAGGATATGCAGCCACGAGTCAATCAGGTCAGGCTGAATTCTTAAGTAAATCTCTATCTCTGTATAGATTTGTTCTGATACCTGTGGAACAGCTTAAGTGTGTAAATTTTTTCCCTGATAGTTATAGATTGTTGTTCTGTGATGTTTGAGAGTTGCCTGATGTTTAGGAGCTCACATCGCTGTCACCAGAACTGCCAACAACTGCATCATCACCATCGTGAGCAGAAGCACCAGAGGCTGGAGCATCACAAGAATTACCATGTATGTCAGTGGCCAAACTACAACTGGTGGTGACTACCGGACCTCCACTGGAGGTCACAACTGGGCCAACAGCCCAACTCTCACAAGCAGCCCAACACCTGGGCTTTCAGGATGGAGCTTAATAGTGATATCAGAGATCAGCTATCCGCCAGCAGCAGTCCCTCTGCCAACTCGACACTAAGTATAAGGATGTTAACATATATCACATACAATTACCATTTTCAGTGATTCGCAGACCACTTTGAGACAGGCTCTTGCTTTCTGTCATTAGTAACACAGTCAGGTATCAAGACTCAAACTTTTTTTATGAATGGACGTCTACCTGATTTGGAAAGGAAACTTTCCACGACCTTAAAGGACCATTGGTATCCCACTATTAAGTGCTTCACTGTAATAATTGTCAAGTTAACTCTCCCACCTATGGAGGGTGTGTCAAAGGATGTCCTCATACATAGGTGACATGATAGTGGCGAGATATCGCAAGGCACCACAATCGCTAAATGATTTGATGATTGTACCATGAAGGTTACACAGGCCCAGCACTCTGATTTCCAATAGAAATTCAGTTTAAGCTCTCCATAAGTTCTGTATTTGGACACGCACATACATACGTACGATCCAATACATGGAAGATCCCCTCATGTCTGTCACCCTAAGGATATTTCTCATAAAAAGGCAGTTCTTTGTATGCAAAATAATGATCAGTACCGTTTTTGTGGTCACTTTTGGCTTGCAAAAGAAATTATAAGAAAATAATAAATCGGCCAGAACAGTACTACACAGTTTTTTTTGTTGTTGTAAACTAGATGGTATTAAATTTCCCATGAGACCTCAGGACAATGATAAATCTGAGAGGCAGAAACCCTATGTATCTATCTTGTATATGCCCTGAGGGAGTGCAAGTCAAATGGTGGTGCTGTTGCACACATGTTCGTCGGACCAGTTTACTTTTCTAAAGTGGCTGGCTAGTGAGCAAAACTTACAGATTTTTTGTTAAACTCTGAGGGTGGCATGCAGCATTAGTAGTAGAAGAACCTTCATACCACCCCACTCTCCATCGTTGTCAAATTCATTCAAGACAGTGGTACCAAGATGGTGGCGATAGATATGGCAATGTCACAATGATGTCATTGGAGGAAGTTCAGATTTTGTCGGGAAAATAGGTCAACTGGGTTATCTTCACTAACCTAACCCCCTCCTACCTCTCCACCCCTCCCCCAGAGAATGGTGCAAGTTCAAATTCTATCAGGACAATGCAGCACACCACGGCTACCTCCACTAACCTATAAAAATGGCGCAAACATAGCTCACTTGGGATGCCTCCACTAACATAGTTATCCAACAGCCACCTCTTCCTAGAAATTGGCGGGAAAAGGACTCAACCTGTGTTGGATATAATGAATGTAAGTTTTATTTTGCATGCAGTATTTATTTAAACAATCTGAGGCAGGAGCTCCATCCAGCGTGTCCACGATGAGGTCCAGAAACCAAGTGACCTAGTACACAGTACTGCCACCAGAGGTCACTGTCGTCCCTCCCATGTCGTAATCCAAGATGGCGGTCTGGGGAGGAAAAATGGCGGGAAAAGGAGTCAACCTGTGCTGGGCTGCTCGACAGGAGCGACATTAAGTCTGTATTTTGCGGACAGTCTTTATTTAAACAATTTGAGGCAGTAGCTCCATCCTCTGTGTCCACCATGAGTCTGGAGTCCAACTGACCTAGTACACAGTACTGCTACCAGAGTGCGCTTTCATCCCATAGCAGTCTGGGGGGAAAATAGTGGGAAAATAACTCAGCTTGTGCTGGGCTGTTGGAGAGAGGAAGGAGTGTACATTACTTATTTCCGAGCAATTAATTTAGGGACGGATTTGACATAGTATATTTTTTACACTAATAAAAAAAACTCGCCCTGACGTGCTTGGAGTCACAATACAAGGCATACAGACACACAAACAACTTGTAAATTACCGAAATACAGCAGTACCTTGATGTACAGACAAACAAGAAACCCGAAAATTTTCGAAATAATGCAGTACACAGAATACAGACCTGCAAAATACTCGTAAATCACCTAAATAATGCAGTACACAGATGTACAGCCACGCAAACAACTTGTAAATTGTCAAAATAATGCACGTAAAACGCTCAGCAGACACGCTCACTAATTATCGTTCAAAATGGTTCAAATGGCTCTGAGCACTATGGGACTAAACATCTATGGTCATCAGTCCCCTAGAACTTAGAACTACTTAAACCTAACTAACACAACACCCAGCCATCACGAGGCAGAGAAAATCCCTGACCCGGCCGGGAATCGAACCCGGGAACCCGGGCGTGGGAAGTGAGAACGCTACCGCACGACCACTAGTGCGGGCGACTAATTCAAATGGCTCTAAGCACCACGGAAATTAACATCTGAGGTCATCAGCCTCCTAGACTTAGAACTGCTTAAACCTAATTATGAACTACCGAAATAATACAGTACACTGATGTACAGACAAACAAACAACTCGTAAATTACTGAAATAATGCACAGCAGAGCCTACAGACCTGCTCGCAAAATAATGCAACAGACACGCAAACAACTCGTAAATTGTCAAAATAGTGCAAGTAAAACGCTCTGCAAACAGCGGAAATTAATGTTGTGCACAAGCACTCAGTGCATGTAAAAAACCCTTTCGAACTATCATCAGCCACGACATATCAGCGAACTGACCGAATTCGCGCGCATGTCGACGCCGCCGATACCGCTCAGGCTATTTGCAGCCCGCAGCCACCAGGTGAATGTCACGTGTATTTTTTTGGGTATACAGTTAGATTTTTTCGATTGTTATATTGATGTCACATGTCTATGTAAATAATAGCCAAGTCACCCTATGGACACGCACGCCGAGCGAAGCATTCACGCAGCTCCAATATGCGGATCTTCTGGGCCGTGCCCACATGTTTACTGTTGCTGGCGCGCTACTTTTACACCTACGGATACTGACGTCACAGGTCGCACTATAGAAATCCGTTCCATGGCTTCTCAGAATAGCAAAATGATTCAAATGGCTCTAAGCACCACGGAAATTAACATCTGAGGTCATCAGCCTCCTAGACTTAGAACTGCTTAAACCTAATTAATCTGAGGACATCACACACATCCATGCCTGAGGCAGGATTCGAAACTGTCATTGTAGCAGCCATGTGGTTCTAGACTGAAGCACCTCGAACCTCTCAGCCACAGCGGCCGTCTTAGAATAGCACAGGTTGCATTGTTCCTAAGGATCCTAACGGGATATGAAAACAGTGTCTAGCCAAGCACATGTTAACACCCCCCCCCCCACCCCCCAGTGTGTGAGACGCATCACAGCGACACGACATTTCATTTATCACAGCGAAACGTTCACGTGGTGCACGAAAATAGCCCAGAATAACACCAAATGCATTCTTCTCGATGGTCCTAATGAGGCACCATATCCATCACGTGTTACCCTTCCTGGAAATCGTTAAGTCGTGCTTTCAACAAACATCTCTGAATGACAAACGTTTTCAGTGCTATGTAGAGACTCCTATTCCTCAGCAGAAAGGAAGTCCTGTGAATGAATGGAGCATTCTGATTGTCTCTTACTGAATTTTACCATCAAATTACTGATGCTACTGGTGTTTTCTGCAGACGAGACTTTCAGTGGCAAAAAAACTATTTTGTACAGATCGCCGTATTCCTTTGACAGTTAAACCGTACAAAAGTGATATACAGATCGTCAAATACATCCCACGTATTCATCGTGCTGCTGTGGAGAGCCGAATGAGGAAACTACCACCCTAAACGCTTCCCATGACCACAGCCCCAGAAGAGCGTTTCAACCAGAGAGGCCAGCTGGCTGTGGACCACACCACACCCCAGGAGAACTCTGTCAATACTCCCAGCGCAAACACTCATCGTATTGAATCTTCTCAAATTTCTACAGAGTATTCATGTGGCACACGCGGTTCCAAAGAGAACTTAATGCAAACTGGGTGTTAGCTCACTATCAGCTTTACTAGGGAGAGCCACAAGCTAAATCGTCATAAGCCGTAAGCTTTCTCAGAATCTCTAAGCTGATGTACAACAGATGCGCACGAATCATCTTGGCACAAAGGCGTTACTGTTTCCGTCCCTGACCTGCTTGTACTGCTAAGCTTTCTACAGCCATCTCCAGCCTCACAAGAATATTGTCAACCAGACACAAATTTATCAGTGCAAGTACAATTAAATACACTCCTGGAAACTGAAATAAGAACACTGTGAATTCATTGTCCCAGCGACTCTCATCGCTGAAGACGACACGTCTCCATTCGTCCCTCCATTCACGCCTGTCGCGACACCACTGGAGGCGGGCTGCACGATGTTGGGGCGTGAGCGGAAGAGGGCCTAACGGTGTGCGGGACCGTAGCCCAGCTTCATGGAGACGGTTGCGAATGGTCCTCGCCGATACCCCAGGAGCAACAGTGTCCCTAATTTGCTGGGAAGTGGCGGTGCGGTCCCCTACGGCACTGTGTAGGATCCTACGGTCTTGGCGTGCATCCGTGCGTCGCTGCGGTCCGGTCCCAGGTCGACGGGCACGTGCAACTTCCGCCGACCACTGGCGACAACATCGATGTACTGTGGAGACCTCACGCCCCACGTGTTGAGCAATTCGGCGGTACGTCCACCGGGCCTCCCGCATGCCCACTATACGCCCTCGCTCAAAGTCCGTCAACTGCACATACGGTTCACGTCCACGCTGTCGCGGCATGCTACCAGTGTTAAGGACTGCGATGGAGCTCCGTATGCCACGGCAAACTGGCTGACACTGACGGCGGCGGTGCACAAATGCTGCGCAGCTAGCGCCATTCGACGGCCAACACCGCGGTTCCTGGTGTGTGTGATCATTGCTTGTACAGCCCTCTCGCAGTGTCCGGAGCAAGTATGGTGGGTCACCGGTGTCAATGTGTTCTTTTTTCCATTTCCAGGAGTGTATTAGGGATGCTGCCGTAGTCTGACACTAAGCAATGTACTGGATATGTCTTCTCTTTACTGATTTCGGTGATATAACAGATTCCAAATCTTCCTTATAATTTACAAAGTCAACTAAGGTGTTTCTCATCTCTAGAGAACCAGCAAATGTGTCCTTCGCCCGTCTTTTACCTACTAGATGCACTCAACACACTCGACAATCGATGTTCTCTCAACCAAATAAAAATGGGAAGTGTGAAGAAGCTGCCAATCGGACAATTTGCATGGGAGCGAATAATGGTCCAGCGCTAACACATGTCCATATTGATCTTCTCAAATTTCTACGCAATCACGAAAGTTGTCCGACACATACTAAGTATTAGTTCGCTATTCAGCCATCTAGAGGACGACACGGTTAAGTCAGCTACATTCCTGCATCCCAACAGGCCTTTTCATTTGGACAGCTGCTGCCATTAATGGGAAATGTGAATCATTCCTGCCACAGGCCACTGCTGGCGCGTCACGCACCCCTATACAGAATCGTCCTAGGTAAATGCTCATATATTTTTGATCACTATACTTACTATTAAATCTTATGATTGCAGCTTCAGTTGAACAACATTCAACAATGAGCGAAGTATCGGAAATACACCCTGCTGACGGATGTGACTCTGGAACAATTTTTATGACTTTACATACTCTTCCCTTTGCTATCACAGTATTCCACATCATATCCATACCTTCCTTCCGATTGGACAAACCCATTCTCTGTGCACATGTCGGAAAACAAACACATACGTTATAAGCCTGATGCTCAAGGCAAACCTATCACGCATCCCCTACCACTAAGTATAATACTTCGTCAATAATTGATTGCTTGCGATATGAAATAATACTGACCGAAAATCAACAATGGTTGGACATGTCTCATACGTTTCTCTTGCGAGTGGTACCACTGTGCCTTAGAAAGAGACATGTAATAATTTTACATACTGCCAGGTGTTAAAAAACCCGATCGCTACAACTATTGTATGTTACTATCCACAGACGCCAACTCCACAGAGCGTGTGGGAGCGCGAGCCCTGTGAAAAATTCGTTTTGTGTGGCAGAGCCTCCCCCCTCTCCCCAAATAATTTAAGAAAATTATTAGTTATATTATGCTTTGTAAAATTACAAAATTATGTTTGAATTTTTTTATTTTTCTTATTTGCTGATATTTACCTTTTACCCCCTGGATGGGCCTCCCCTCAATATTCTTAATATTTCGGCGCCGTATTACTATCACAAGCGGTCTTGGTTTTATACAGGTGCCTACAAGAATCCATGTTAAAAGCTATACTGGCTTTATAAATCGAGGTATGGCACTACCTCTGAATGAAGTGTTTTTCTTTCCATACAAATATCGTGACATTTAATATAGACGATGATCGCCAGAGTGTATAGTATAAGACCAACAGTGCGGTTACAGGTCGCCAACGGTGGAACTTCGTGATAAAAATACCGAATTCAGAAAGTGATTCGGCTAAGGAAAGTGGCATGTAACCGGTATTTGCAACTCCCTCACGCCGCCGCCGCTAGATGTTTACTTGCAACACATTCTGTCTTGAGGCCATGTCAGACATTGGGTGATATATCCACTGGGTTATAGGCGGTGGTTGGTTGAGAAGCATTGAAGGATTGCAAACAGTAGATGGTGTGCTGATTGAGGTCGTAAGAAATGTACACTAGCTTTTCAGATCTTTAGTGTTACCCTATCCGCTAGAAATGCTGTCTGGGATATGGAATCAAGTCTCTCCATTCAACCACATACCTGTGTTGGATCCTATGGAGAAGTCCTTTAATATTTACAGCAGCTACTGAATCATATTTCTGGCACTCTCATATCTCTAAACGAGTCCCCTTTCTCGAACCTACCTGCTACAGTAAAATTCCATCATCGTTATGGGTAGTCCCTATGCATCTTGAAACTGCTGCCATTTCTGCAGCTTCACGCATGTGATCGTTCCAATTTAAGTCAGAACTGAGTAGTAGTCGGAGAAAGCTACATCCACCACCTTCCTCAAACGGTGCGGAAACACGCTAAGCTGAGTTAGTGCAACAGGACTGTGTTTTGACTATTCGATGGAGACGAGAAAATATTGTTGTAGCTCTGTCAACTATGCACGATGTGAAAGGTCAGAGCCAACCAAGCCTGATCCTGCAACATGAAGTAGTATGAAAGACAGTTCGGGAACTGGGGAAGGACGAGGATTTGGGTACTGCATTGTGGTGCGTCCCCAAACTACATACAAGTACTGTTGTTGGAAGCAGATCCGTGTCCCTCAGGGCGCATTCAGATCTATCACCAAAACATTCTATCTTTGTTATTCTGTACCATCCAAGAGAGAAAAATTACGAACTATAAAAGCTCCACAAACTTCATCCAATAGAAGACTTGATAAGATTTTTACTACATCTATCTCCTCCCATATATCGAAAATAAATATCGTATTCGTGCCAGCATCGAGCACATGTGACGATCTCATTAAAGCTATTAATCCATTGCATGGAGTGCATCGCCTATACTGTAAGAGGATGACCATATCTATACTATAAGTCGAAAAGACCCTCCCTGTGACCCTGCGTCGTTGTTTGGAACATTGCTTTTTTTCTGCTGTAACGCTTTGAACACTGCCATACATTTTGTTAGCTACGTTGGTTGTAGAAGGTGGTAGATATAGCTTTTTTCCAACTTCTACTTAGTTCTGACATAAATTGGAATGATCACATGCGTAAAGCTGCAGAAACGGCAGCAGTTGTAAGATGCATAGGGACTACCTAAAACGATGATGAAAATTTTCTGTAGCAGGTAGGTTCGAGAAAGGTGACTCGTTTGGAGACATGAGAGTGCCAGAAATATGATTCAGTAGTGGCTGTAATCATTAAAGGACTTCTCCATAGAATCCAACACAGATATGTGTTGAATTGAGAGACTTGATTCCAAATCCCAGACAGGATTTCTAGCGGATAGGGTAACACTAGAGATCTGAAAAGCTAGTTTACATTTCTTACGACCTCAATCAGCACAACATATAGTGTTTGCGATATTTCTCAACTAACGATCGCCTATAGCCCAATGGATATATCACTGAACATCTGACATCGCATCGAGACAGAATGCATTACAAATACTGGAGAAATATCTAGCGACGGCGGCGTGAGGGAGTTGCAAATACCGGTTTTATGCCACTTTCCTTAGCCCAATCACTTTCTAAATTTAGTAATTATGTTACAAGGTTGTATCGTTGGCTACGTGTAAGCGCACTGTTGGTCTGATACTATACACTCTAATGATCACCGTCTACATTCTGTGTCAAGGTATTTGTCTGAAAAAAAAACCCACTGCATTCAGAGGTAATGCCATACCTCGATTTATAAAGACAATATAGCTTTCAATATGGATTCTTGTAGAACCAAGACCGCTTGTGATAGTAACAGGGCGCCGACTTATAAAAAATATTGGGGGGAGGCCCATCCAGGGGCCCTGAGAAATTTTCTAATTTTTAGATGAAAAATAGTGAGTTTCAAAGTTTTTTAAGCATTTTAGAGTCATATGATCAAAATTAGAAACCTGAAAACTGGACTCTCAATGACTCAACTCTCCGGGAAACTCGACTAGTGTGACATATTTTTTGGCTTTGAAAATAGAAACAAAACATAAACATGCACAGTATTTTAATAAAAAGCTACAGTAATAATCATGCTTACAGACTATTACATAGCAGTTAATATATAGATTTGAAAAGAGTGAGATTATATTTAAATAAATCCTAAACTATCATTAAAAGACTAAAGTATAAAATAAGTGAAATAGCAAGGATCAAGGTTCATTAAATAAAAACAATATCTCAAAGTTAATGATTTAATACAATTAATGAAGTTAATACAGTATGCCTAATACTTTCAGTCAAAAGTATGTATATAGCGAGATTTAATTAGGTCTTACACCCAAAAATATTTAAGTATTTGAGAATAGCTAATGCATTATATTGTAAAAATAAACTATTATTAATATTTCGAAACTGAAAATTTAACATATGCATGTATTTAATTCTCTATTTTATAAAGATATTTTATATTGCTCTAAATGCCATTATTACAGTGTCTTTAGAAAGGTGCAGATGTCAACCATCTGATTGGATTACTGAATACTGTAAGGTAGAGGGGTTTGGTTCTTGCTTGCTTAGTCTTGAATTGAGAACAACCATGTGAGATGAAATAACAGGTTTCACATCACAATATTTTTCACCAGATTACAGCTTTTCACACAGTTTTCAACTTGCCAACATAGAAATAGTGAGATGGATAATGGATCTTGCCAACATCAAAAAGTGAAATAAGTTTATACACAACCATGTTAAATATTAACTCTCTGAAAGAACATTAAACTTAATGTTTTTATGAAAGTTTAATTGGAAGTTTCTTTACATTAATCCTAAGCACAATAATATGAAAGTTTAAGTAGACGTTTCTTTACAAAATCGCGCCTACACATATGTTATGATTTGGTCAGTACTACAAAAATCGTTTCCTGAAACCCCTTTAAGTGGTTGCCGCCTTAACTCTCACTGCGCAGCTTCGCTATGCCGTTGTGGAGCTGGCTTTTAAAAACTAAAAGTGACTTGACTCACGTTCTCTGTTCTACCTTCCACTCAAAGACATGCATTGTATAGGAATAGTGTGTTAATTACTGTCGATTGACTGTCATCCCTTTTTGCATTACATATTGATAGGCTAATATTCGCATAACTGTCGATTTACGTTAGATGTCATCTTCACCTTCTCATTGCGATATGTAAAGGTCTCATGTAACGTGCGAATCTGATCATTTATTCTGCCACCTTACTATATGAAGTCGTTGATGACTGGTCGGATATCCAATTCATCCAAAACATCTAGGAACAGCCAAGTTATTTAATCGCTTCTGTTCCATTGCTGATCGGAGGTATGACTTCAGGCATCTAAGGGCGCTAAATGACCATTCTGCTGTTGCTGTTGTGATCTGAACTACTTGGAAAAGCATAATGCACTTCACTACTTAACATAACTTTTATCCAACTGCAGGCTCTAGTGTAAAGTACTTTCTTATTTCACATATGTTTTTTAAGACCAGTTGTTTTTTATTAGTGACATCCATTAACATATTATAGGGTAAGCACAGTTTCTCAATGTCTAGGTCATTTTTGAAAAATCCAGTTCATTTTTCCTAATTTGTTTCACCTCTGTTTACTAAAAGCAAGCAGTCTCATTCAACTGCAATGACCTGTGTGAGTGCAGTTGAAGCCAACCGTTCAGTAATGCAAGATTGCACTGTTTCACAAACTTCAATGCAAATAGCTCTGTAGTATTCCTTTGGGGTTTTTAATGTGTACAGTGAGCTGGTTTCACTGTTTTCATACTTCTTTGGTATATTTCGATTCTGAGGAAGCGAAGGATCATCAACTTGAGAAGGTTTTTCTTTTAAACACAGTCCCCAAAAGTGTCCAGAAC